>NC_051407.1:32483994-32484089 GCF_015228065.2 Penaeus monodon
GAGTTATGTATAATCAAAATTAATTTTGCAAACATGTTAAGCCTACAATAAAATTATCTTTACTTGGTAGTAGATGAAACTGAAACGATATCGGG
>NC_051407.1:32484338-32484427 GCF_015228065.2 Penaeus monodon
CCTCTCACAAATAACTGGATTTGAGAATTGGGAGTGGCCGGTAGTTAGTGCTATGTAATCTTAATGCAAGTCATTTCCTTCATTGTCAT
>NC_051407.1:32484509-32484609 GCF_015228065.2 Penaeus monodon
CATCCGGTTATACTTTGCATTACGCTGCAGCAGGTAATCTGTCAGAAACCAATGAGCTATTTGACTGGATACACATCAGCAGGGTCAGGGAGTCGACGGA
>NC_051407.1:32484920-32485137 GCF_015228065.2 Penaeus monodon
TAAAATATTAGAAGTATTATACATTTCAAAATCATTGATTTAACAAATGTAGCTGAAGGAAGAAAAAAAAGAAAAAAAAAGGTACTGGTATTTTTAAGCTATAACCGAATCTATGTAGGTGTAATTAGTAAAAAAAAGTCTGTGGTCCTCGTGAGGGCAGAGTCGAGGATGGGGTAACTGCCCCCCCCCCATACTCCCACCCCAAATGACGCCCCTG
>NC_051407.1:32485237-32485451 GCF_015228065.2 Penaeus monodon
GTGAATCGCCAATGTCTCGGTGTGAAAATTTAAAATATTTTCCACATTATTATTTAAAATATTTTCCACACTCTCTACTACAACAATAATAAGAGGCAATAGCAATAGTGGTAGTTATGATGGCAATGATAATGGAAAAGAAATGTTTAGGATAAAATCTACATAAACACTGAAGATAATGATAATGACAATATAGTGTCATTAATACAACTAT
>NC_051407.1:32485866-32486079 GCF_015228065.2 Penaeus monodon
ATAGTTGTATTAATGACACTATATTGTCATTATCATATCTTCAGTGTTTATGTAGATTTTATCCTAAACATTTCTTTTCCATTATCATTGCCATCATAACTACCACTATTGCTATTGCCTCTTATTATTGTTGTAGTAGAGAGTGTGGAAAATATTTTAAATAATAATGTGGAAAATATTTTAAATTTTCACACCGAGACATTGGCGATTCAC
>NC_051407.1:32486178-32486394 GCF_015228065.2 Penaeus monodon
CAGGGGCGTCATTTGGGGTGGGAGTATGGGGGGGGGCAGTTACCCCATCCTCGACTCTGCCCTCACGAGGACCACAGACTTTTTTTTACTAATTACACCTACATAGATTCGGTTATAGCTTAAAAATACCAGTACCTTTTTTTTTCTTTTTTTTCTTCCTTCAGCTACATTTGTTAAATCAATGATTTTGAAATGTATAATACTTCTAATATTTTA
>NC_051407.1:32486705-32486805 GCF_015228065.2 Penaeus monodon
TCCGTCGACTCCCTGACCCTGCTGATGTGTATCCAGTCAAATAGCTCATTGGTTTCTGACAGATTACCTGCTGCAGCGTAATGCAAAGTATAACCGGATG
>NC_051407.1:32486885-32486974 GCF_015228065.2 Penaeus monodon
ATGACAATGAAGGAAATGACTTGCATTAAGATTACATAGCACTAACTACCGGCCACTCCCAATTCTCAAATCCAGTTATTTGTGAGAGG
>NC_051407.1:32487228-32487319 GCF_015228065.2 Penaeus monodon
ATATCGTTTCAGTTTCATCTACTACCAAGTAAAGATAATTTTATTGTAGGCTTACATGTTATGCAAAATTAATTTTGATTATACATAACTC
>NC_051407.1:32487378-32488956 GCF_015228065.2 Penaeus monodon
GGGGGGGAAGCAATTAAATTATATGAAGAATCTCTTAATTTTAAGAGCATTACGATGAATCTATATAAATGTGATGTACGTTTCCTACTAGCGCTGATGTGTCTTTTTACTTATTTCCGAACTGGAACGAAATAACTCATTCAAGGAAATTGGTGATTACATGATGTGACATTCAGATTATTTTTGTCTTTCAACAAATATATGCCATAAACGCCTTAGCCAATTTCCAATTCGAAGGAACCCCATTAAAATTACATCCCTTTAACTGGTTTGTCCATTGAAATCAACAAAAACATAAATTCCTTTTAAACGTATAATGCGGCACATCTTTTTGAAAAAATGGAGTTTGGCGTCAGTTGGAGAAATATGCCAATTTCACATTCCTCCGAGACCATCCAAAGAAACAGACAGCCATCCAGGTTGTCTTCTAATATTGATGCAAATCTTGCATGTAATCTGGTAATAAAAAAATAGTGATATATCATCTATGATATAAGATGAATCCCTCTGGAAGATAAAGATGTGAAAATAACTAGTAAGGAGCTTACTACGTATCAAAAAGTAGCCGATCATCTGAGTTGGTGGCAGCAGACTGACGTTTTCGTTAAGCTGGGATTTCTTCAATCCTGGAGGGGTCCCTGCTAATTACACTCACAAGGGGTTTTGTGTTGGTGTGGAAATATTTTCTGTACAGGTGTTGTTGGTGGTCGCAATAGTTTGAGTGTCTTGCAATTGTTTAGACTAAACAGCCTTAAATAATTATTAACCTTCACCACATATTTAAGATCAAGTTCTTTATTGCTAAGGTAAGGGAGTAATAATAGATGATCATTAAATGGACTTCAGTTATTAATTAGCGTTTGTGTATGAATTTCAGTCATCGTTTTGTTCTTTTTTTCAGGATCTCAGTAAAATTAGTTTCTGGTGTAGACTGAGTCTACGAGAACACTAAGGGTACCCATATTCTTAAAATCATAAACATTTCCGTTACATTCCTCTAAATTAATATATACTGGAATAGTTCCAAATTTTATTTACCCCCAAATATGTGGTATAGCGGGCAAAAGAAAACATAGCTAAAGAACCATCTATTTATTTGCATAATGGTCTCCTTGAGTATATAAAGATATTGAAAATTTCGTTAATAATCGAAGGCTCTACCTATCAGAGAGTATAAGTATGTGGTTCACCAGTCATTTCTCCACAAATAGGATATATTCAGGGTTACCAAAATAGCAGACAGATGTTTTGCCGCTGAGAATCTCTGTAAATCATTAATCAAACATTACGTCTCTAATATGATAATGATGCTTCAACATCTTATAATTCTTAATTGCTGAGTTTATTTTATTTTTCTATGAAATGTATGATTGCACATTCATTGAATACGTCTGTATCGTTTGTCTGTAAAAACTCTTGATTTAAAGTTCATTAAGTAACGTTTTACTAAAGCAGGCCACATCATGATTTGAAAGCTTCGGTAATTTGTTACCTGATTATCTTTTATTTCCTTTCATCCCCAAACTAAATTTCATTAGTGTATTTTCATGTTGATAATAATCTTATGCCATAAAATTG
>NC_051407.1:32491358-32492259 GCF_015228065.2 Penaeus monodon
TGAAAACGTTCAATATCAATGTCCAAAAATACGTGCCACCCGCTCCCGTCTTCACCTCGATACAGTGACCTCAATTTTCTAGGTCAGGCGGCAGCAAGGGAGCGCCTCTTGTTTATATTTCGTGCTTGCGTTTTGCGACTGAATAGTGTTGTAGGAATCACTATATATATAAGGGTTGAAAGAAATAAAAATGAATATGCATAAACAAATAAATATAGTGTTCATATCCTTAACTATTATCGATTTTTATTCTGGATGACGAATCTCTCCTTCTCCTTGAAAAAAGTATGTTCTTGTTTTCACACCCTTTCCTCTGTCTTTGAATCTCGTCTCATCTACCACTTCGCCCCCCCTTCCCCCCCATTTTTTACCTACTTCGTATCATTTTTTTCCTCTACCTCACTATCTCCCTTCTCCTTTCCTATCTATTACTATCCTGTTTCGTCTCATTCTATCATTCTACTTTTTTTTTTTGTCTCACATCTTCCCCTCCTACGCCCCACCTCCCAATCCATCTCTCCCCCTCCTCCCCATCTATCTCACCTCCTCTTCCCCTCTTCTTTCTCCTCCTCCCATCCATCTTCCCACTCCCACTCCCTTCCCCCTCCCCATACCTCTTTCTTCTTGTAAAAATATTAAACTCATGAATGTGGCGCGGAGTGGAGTGCGCCGGGCGGCCGGGCAGGATGTGGAGCCGCATACAAATTGCCCTTTTGGCTCGGCGGCCTCACTAAAATGCTGTTTGGTTAGCGCGTTATCTCCCGAGGCTCCGCTGTGTACCTTCGCCGCGCCACTTCCTTATATCGGCCCGAGACAAGGCGCTGTATATCAACGGCCGACGCGGGAGGGGGACGCACAGCCCCGCCTCCGCTGTCCACTCGATGGGATACTTTGGAAAGGT
>NC_051407.1:32492450-32493394 GCF_015228065.2 Penaeus monodon
TTGCAACAGGGTCGGGAAGCTGATCTCCTATGCTAGTGTGTACTCGATGTGATACTTTGCGAAGAGAAGGCATGGAGCAGGGGTAGAGGAGAAGAGGAGGGAAACGGGAAACAAGAAAGTGAAAATAAGGGTTGGTGGATATAGGAAAAGAGTAAGGGGGGAGAAGAGGAGGAGACAGAAGAGTGGACAGGAGAGCGAGGAAGGGGAAGACAAAGAGGAAGAAGTGATGTACTGGGGAGGCGGGGGAGGTGGGGGAGGCGGGGGAGGTGGGGGAGGGGGAGGAGGAATCGACAGGCGATTGCGTTGGGCCATTTGTCCATCCGCGGCCGTTAGCGTCGACTCGCTCGCGCCGCTTGTAAACCAGGAAGACACACACGTACATCTTGCGGAGGTGCTTGCGGTGTGCCTTTGAGAGGTCGATAGGGAACAACGTTTATGTACAAGAAGAGAATGTACACACACACTATCCTAAATTCAGTCGTGGGCATCAGGTTTTCTACACACACGTGATCATACATACATACTAGTATTCACACTTTACATCAACTTCCAAACATCAATCAAAAGGGATATTCAGACTATGAAAACTACACCTTAATCCCTTCTAGAAACAGTTCGTCATTCATTATAAAATCTATCACAACTAAGCAGCACTTACTTTCCGCCACCAAAATCAGCGAATCCAACCAGAAAAATCGGTGCTTTTAAAAACACATATTCACCCTCCTCTTTTACATCCCGCCGTGGGTTGTAATAATCCTCGTCTCTGGATGTTAAACTCGCAAGCAACAGGGCGAGGAACATCTTGCTTCTTATTTATGAACGAGACAACAAAGTTCGTACGGTCGGTTCGGAGTTTTTGATTAGTGCTTTCACTAATGTAATATAATTGTGATAACGACAGTGGTGATTTTTAATAGTAGCAAAAGTGTCATTATGTTACG
>NC_051407.1:32494821-32495266 GCF_015228065.2 Penaeus monodon
ACACACACACAAATAGAAAAGAAAGCAGAGAACAATAAACATTTTCAATTAGTATAGAATTTTCCGAGTTATATTTCGCCACTAATTTGAGGGGAAATTTTTCCCAACTTTTTCAAATTTCCGATTCATTTTTTCGCGTGTCATTAAATTCATCTCATATCCGACCAATTCTCTTTTAAACTTGCCTTGCTCACACATTTTATCGCTTTTCTCGCATATTTGACGGCACTCAGGAATTTGTGATCTATGTGGCGTGATCATAAGGCTCATGAGCGACTCTTGAAAGGGGAGAGAGAGATCTGTTTTTAATGCTTCAGTTGACCTTAGCTGCTCGCGGCTCGCAGCCACTCTCCGGGCGCAGGCAGAAGGGCTTGCTGGGGACTCTAAACGGTACTCCCACTCCGCCTTTTATATCTAAATCTATCTCTGTGTAGCTTCCTCTTTA
>NC_051407.1:32495795-32496105 GCF_015228065.2 Penaeus monodon
TTATTGTCTGCTCGGTTCTCTACCTACTCCACTGGGGGTGTGTCCGCAGCTCGCCGCCGGCTAACTAGCACGCCTTCGTCACTCGTGATCCTCGTCCTTCTTGACATCTCCAAACACTCTACCTCCCTTCTCCCGGGGGGCACCATTCAGGGCCCCCAGTCCTGCCGAGTCAAAGCTCTGCCCTACGCGACGACACTTACTGTTTTCAACCCAAAATGGGGGACACCAAAACCCCTCACAGATTGGTAACAGCATGGAGGGGACACCTATAACATGATATCTGGTGTCAGCAGTGTGACCCAAAGAACCT
>NC_051407.1:32497502-32497817 GCF_015228065.2 Penaeus monodon
TTTAAACAACGATTGAAACCATAATACCATCATGTAATAAATAATGATAACGGTGATACTGTAATTATAAGTTGCGATGATGATAAAAAAAAACACAATAATAGATGACGAGCATTATGAATTGATGTTGCGTTTGCAGTAATAAATATTCTCTTGGCAAACCCACAAATGTAGGGGTTGAAATCTCTACATCATAAGTATATCTGTTTATTCTTACAAAGCCCAAATACTTTAGGAACTTCAAAATGAATTAAATAAATGTAAACATTCGAGTCAGCTTTCAATAAATAGGTAAATATGATGATGAATCCAAAT
>NC_051407.1:32498802-32499204 GCF_015228065.2 Penaeus monodon
ACATATATATTTATTATACTTTGCTTTTCACTTACAACTGTGCGCACACGGCAATTAGTAACATTAGTTTCATATACAGTAAACAAGAGCATTGTCAGATCCCTGCTACAATTTCCATTTTCAAGCAACACAATGTGCTATAAAAATGACGACATGCTGTACAAATATATTACCCAGTGTTTTTAATTTGCACGTTAATCACGAATATTGTCAATGGGTTTGTTTTACCCTCAGATATCCTATTCATAATTTTAGTTAATTGTGTAAGAGAGTTCCAATGAATAAGATTTTTTTTTTCGAATAAAATATGCTTACACATTTTATATTTTTTTGAGATCCGGTCCCGTTTTAACTAGTGTCTAAATGATTTGTTGTAATAATAATAGCAATATACGCATTATA
>NC_051407.1:32502470-32503017 GCF_015228065.2 Penaeus monodon
TCGTACAGTTATCATAATGGTAATAAACACTTATAAGTTTGAATTAGCTTATACAGAGCTAATGGTAAAATACACTTATAGTTTGAATTATAATTACACAGGATCTAATGTAAAATACACTTGTAAGTTTCGTTTATAATTGTCAGACCTAAAACATCATCTGGCAATGATAATACAAAATAAGTAAATAAATCAAATCACCTGTACACTTTCGAAATAGTTATGATCTTTACCATATGTTTACACTGACTGCGATACTTCTCACATTAAAATCATTAACTACAGACTGACCTTTTAATAATACGGCATCCCCAAGCCTTGCGACCACAATGGTCAGCAAGTGTTGCCAATACATTTTTTTAAATCCGCTAAGCCGAACTGTAAAATCCGGCAGCTTATAGGTATAGATCTAAATAATTCCCGCAAGAATTAAAATAAAATTTGCTAGTTACGCTTGCGAATTTTTCGGGAATTTCCTCGCCAGACTGACATTCAAATTTACTAGATTAATAGTAATCATAATAAGATAAAACAATAGTGAAATTTC
>NC_051407.1:32503056-32503231 GCF_015228065.2 Penaeus monodon
CATACACGCAAGTAGAGCTAATAAAAATCATACAGTTTAGATTAGCAGGATATAATAGTGAGGCAAATAAATAAAGAAATAATAACACCATAGTTGTACAATGTTGGTACAGGATAAAGCTAATTGAGCGATAACAACGGCGACAAAAATTGGTGATTATGCGGATGATATGAAC
>NC_051407.1:32507416-32508083 GCF_015228065.2 Penaeus monodon
GGCAATAAAACTAGAGTGGTCACTTCTGCTGCTACTAACACTGAATTCGAAATATGTTTAAACAACTTCAGACACTGGAATTTGCATTACATATCCCCTAAAAAGTACGATGGGATTGTTTGCTTTTTAATTAACATCGATAAAATAATGGATGGGAGTAGCTTTCGGGGGGAAAAAAAATTCTATTTTATAGTTTTTGATACGCGAAAACATAGGTAAAAAAATAATGCCGAGGACCAATGATGATATTTGTAATGGCGTTACTCCTGCTATCAAAAAGGCTATTTATAAGCAAGTATTTAAAATGGGCCCCGTTTAAGTATTATTGTCACATTGTGTTTTAATACTTGGATAGAAAGTTGGCAAGTGGATACTTTATTTTAAAATCGTCAAAACTATGTGCTTTTACAACTTATATGAGATTACCACATGGTATCAAATTCGTTTCTGAAGACATCGACCTTGCTGTTAAAAAGGTAAAAAATTTTGTATCCTTGGAAACATATCGAGAAAGAAAAATAACGCCCCAAACTTTGAGCATATAATTCAACGCTATCTGTTTCTTGTCCAAAAATAAGCGTTCCATCCCGCGTCCGTATCAAATGCAATCAGATCAGAGCAATCACGAGCAAGGCTGAGCAGAGCTATTACTGAGGAAATCACTTCG
>NC_051407.1:32508948-32509336 GCF_015228065.2 Penaeus monodon
TCTCTACTTCTTCCACCGCAAGTATTAAAATATTTCATTGTTTTCCTCTTCCCCTTCCCTTCCCTCCCACGTCTCTCTCCCTCTCCTGCACAAGTCTCGAGACGCGCCGGGAACCAAGCCATGGGACTCCCCGAAGGCGATCAAACGCAGCGTATAATCGCGGCAATTCGAGGCACGCAAACGCAGCCGGTGCAAACAGCGAGGTGGTCGGGCTTTCTCCTTGTTACTCTTCGCCTCTAACTCATTCTCCTTCCAAGTCTCGAGCCTAAGAGAAGGAGGGAGAAAAAGGAGAGGGGAGAGATGGAGTGGGGTGTGACAACTGCTATTAGTCAATGCATAAAAGTGATATCTATTTTTTCTCTCCCTCTCCACTACCTCTCCCTCCCTT
>NC_051407.1:32509448-32509518 GCF_015228065.2 Penaeus monodon
ATATCTCCCTCACTCTATCTCAAGCACCAGTATTAGCATCCAGGGTCTCATAACAGCGCCAAGCACTTAT
>NC_051407.1:32509585-32509818 GCF_015228065.2 Penaeus monodon
TAACAGGAGAAGCCAGAGGATAAGCAGGAGCAAGGGCCGTTTTCCCAGCCGTCGGTGTCCCTGTGCAGGTTCATTTGCGCTGATGCCAGGACTCTCCACGACTCTCCATGAATCTCCATGACTCCGTCCCGTGTTGCACTCTGCTATGATGGCTAATGAGAAGGAGGGAAGTGGAGCAGAGGGCGATAAAGTAAGGGGAGAGGTGAATCGTCGGGGAGAAGAGAGAATATTGC
>NC_051407.1:32509906-32510174 GCF_015228065.2 Penaeus monodon
TAGCAACTTAGCATGAGCCTATGATCTCTGCCTGTGCATCAAAATACAAGAGTTAAATACTGAAAATTTGTTACTTTGATATACCAGGTTACTACGAGGCAACTAATGTTTGAATATTAATCTATCATGACAAGTGGAACTACCTTCACTAATCACAGACTATTTATTTTATATGTAGAAAATATTCGTTTAATCAACGAGACTACTATCTCTGCATTAAAGCAGAGACAGTAGTTAAATCATGAGGGATGCACAACTGAACTAGAAC
>NC_051407.1:32511137-32511393 GCF_015228065.2 Penaeus monodon
GGAAAAAATGCATATCAAGTGCACTAATAACTCTATATGTCGGATTGATTGATGCCGACCAATAATAGACAGATGGACCTTTTGTCTAGTTATTGGTCGGCATCATTAAATCGGGAGACACTCGGCCCAGTGAGGCACTTGCTTATCGACCTCGGGATTAAAGCGACACTCATTAATCGTCAAAATGCAAAGTTTAATGATGGCTTCCGTACCTTGGTCTCTTGGGGTGTAAGGAAAAGTAAAGCTTCAAGGTTAC
>NC_051407.1:32511435-32511500 GCF_015228065.2 Penaeus monodon
GTTGATTATTGCTGTGATGTTGGTTTTGTCAAATATGAAAATGTAATGTTCAAACGATGGTTCCG
>NC_051407.1:32512034-32512325 GCF_015228065.2 Penaeus monodon
TGAATTAAAACAATGCCTTGAATATTTATATTTGGCGCCGCATTTGTCTCGACCTGGTCTTCTGAAGTCATAAAAAAAGTGTTTAGAAAATATAACCAGAATAGAATAAATAAGAACCAGAATAAAGCAATGTGTTGTAGGCCCGATATATGTGCCTTTCAAACAGTGTAAATGTACCAGTAGCAATATATGAATGTATGTACCACATGTTTACCTCCAACCCCTCCCTACCTTTTTTGAATGGTGCAAAAGTACTTATGGTTATATTGGATACACTGAGAATAGATTTGG
>NC_051407.1:32512361-32512630 GCF_015228065.2 Penaeus monodon
TAAGGCGTTGGTATTCAGTGGAGGTATTTTATACATATATGGAAGATAAAAAGAACATGATTATTACGATAAAATTTAAACGATACTAAGAAATAAACATTTTCCTGACATGGGTAAAATATTTTTAGGTTTCAACTTGAAAATATTTCGGATATCATGGGAAATCGCTACATATCCTACAGTTGACGTGTTTGGATATGCCGTACAAAATGGACTGCGATACTGCCTTATCGTTAGAGAACCTATATGCGTGCAAAAGTGCTAGCTAG
>NC_051407.1:32512967-32513139 GCF_015228065.2 Penaeus monodon
ATTGATGTTGCGTTTGCAGTACAATAAATATCTCTCTTGGCAAACCACAAATGTAGGGGTTGAAATCTCTACATCATAAGTATATCTGTTTATTCTTACAAAGCCCAAATACTTTAGGAACATTCAAAATGAATTAAATAAAATGTAAACACTTCGAGTCAGCTTTCAATAA
>NC_051407.1:32514082-32514453 GCF_015228065.2 Penaeus monodon
CAACTGTGCGCACACGGCAATTAGTAACATTAGTTCATATACAGTAAACAAGAGCATTGTCAGATCCCTGCTACAATTTCCATTTTCAAGCAACACAATGTGCTATAAAAATGACGACATGCTGTACAAATAATATTACCCAGTGTTTTTAATTTGCACGTTATAATCACGAATATTGTCAAATGGTTTGTTTTACGCCTCAGATATCCTATTCATAATTTTAGTTAATTGTGTAAGAGAGTTCCAATGAATAAGATTTTTTTTTTCGAATAAAATATGCTTACACATTTTATATTTTTTTGAGATCCGGTCCCGTTTTAACTAGTGTCTAAATGATTTGTTGTAATAATAATAGCAATATACGCATTATA
>NC_051407.1:32517730-32518404 GCF_015228065.2 Penaeus monodon
TCGTACAGTTATCATAATGGTAATAAACACTTATAAGTTTGAATTATAATTATATAGAGCTAATGGTAAAATACACTTATAAGTTTGAATTATAATTACACAGATCTAATGGTAAAATACACTTGTAAGTTTCGTTTATAATTGTACAGACCTAAGACATCATCTGGCAATGATAATACAAAATAAGTAAAAATAAATCAATAATCACCTGTACACTTTTCGAAATAGTTATGATTTTACCATATGTTACACTGACTGCGATACTTCTCACATTAAAAATCATTAACTACAGACTGACCTTCAATAATACGGCATCCACAAGCCTTGCGACCACAATGGTTCAGCAAGTGTTGCCAACTACATTTTTTTAAATCCGCTAAGCCGAACTGTAAAATCCGGCAGCTTATAGGTATAGATCTAAATAATTCCCGCAAGAATTGAAAATAAAATTTGCTAGTTACGCTTGCGAATTTCAGGAATTTCCTCGCCAGACTGACATTCAAATTTACTAGATTAATAGTAATCATAATAAGATAAAACAATAGTGAAATTTCAAAATAAAAAATTATAATAAACATTATAAAAAACAAAGAAACATACACGCAAGTAGAGCTAAATAACAATCATACAGTTTATGATTAGCAGGATAATATAGTGAGGCAAATAAATAAAGA
>NC_051407.1:32522716-32523386 GCF_015228065.2 Penaeus monodon
GCAATATCGTAATTCATCTTTATTGGCAATAAAACTAGAGTGGTCACTTCTGCTGCTACTAACACTGAATTCGAAATATGTTTAAACAACTTCAGACACTGGAATTTGCATTACATATCCCCCTAAAAAGTACGATGGGATTGTTTGCTTTTTAATTAACATCGATAAATAATTGGATGGGAGTAGCTTTCGGGTAAAAAGATTCTATTCATAGTTTTTTGATACGCGAAAACATAGGTAAAAAGATAATGCCGAGGACCAATGATAATATTTGTAATGGCGTTACTCCTGCTATCAAAAAGGCTATTTCATAATCAAGTATTTAAAATGGGCTCCAGTTATAAGTATTTGTTGTCACATTGTGTTTTAATAACTTGGATACGAAAGTTGGCAAAGTGAATACTTCATTTTAAAATCGTCAAAAGCTATGGTGCTTTTACAACATTAATATATGAATGATTTACCACAATGGTTAATCCAAATTCGTGTTCTGAAGCACATCGACCTTGCTGATTTAAAAAAGGTAAAAAATTCTGTATCCTTGAAACATACTCGAGAAAGAAGAAAATAAGCGCCCTAAACTTTGAGCATATAATTCAACGCTATCCTGTTTCTTTGTCCAAAACGTAAGCGTTTCCATCCCGCGTCCCAAGTAATCAAATGCAATCAG
>NC_051407.1:32523421-32523504 GCF_015228065.2 Penaeus monodon
TATTACTGAGGAAATCACTTCGTCCGCATAAGTGATAGCAGGAATGACTGTGGACTAAGGAGAGAGTAGCAGTATGTTTTTTT
>NC_051407.1:32523538-32523710 GCF_015228065.2 Penaeus monodon
TTCTTGTTTTTTACTATTTATTCATTTATTTTCGCTTCTTCATTCGTCTTTATACCATTGTGTTTATAATAAGTAATTTTCTTCTGCTTCTTTTTTCCCCCTAACCTTTTCCCTTTCTTACTCTCATTTTTATTTTTACTTATTTTTCTCTCCCTTCTTTAAAATAAAACAT
>NC_051407.1:32524269-32525073 GCF_015228065.2 Penaeus monodon
TCTCATCATTGGGCTCAATAGACTGGGTGGAGAAACCAGGAATCTGCTCTGCAAGCCTTCCTGCGGTTAGGCACACGGTTAAGTGATCCAGAGATTCAGGTCTATGAATGTTCCTGAGTGTAGTCTTGTGAATCTACAAACACAGGAATAGGGAGAACGTTTAACAGAAGGATGTAGGTATTATTAGCAATGATCAGTGATTCTCAAATTATCTTACGTGACGCCCCCCTTTTTACTTATCTTGGCACTGTCTAGGAAAACATTTTTTGCTTGAATTAAAACGGATGAAGTGAATAATACAATTTACTAAGTAACTAGTGTTACTAAATATATTCAGAGAACGAAGAAAATGAAGAATTGGCAAATTATCAAAATGGACTTGCAGTTCCAAGAACTAAATAATATGAAAACAAGACTTAGAACATGAGATTTAGCACGACAGGCAGTTATCAGAGGTAGGCTTAGAGCGGGATGGTTGGCCTGGCAGACCACGATATATCAATGGAACAAGACAAGAAGACGGCAGCCCTCATATCTTCCAGTGTTAATTGTACCGAGTGTTGCAAGGAGACTCACAGTTTTGGTGATGCCCCAAGGGGGGGGGGGTAATCTGCTTAAGCTGTCAGGTCTTTCTGCTGACGTAAAGGGAACAAAGTGCGTGTTTGCCGCAGGCGGACGGCCGAAATCTGCAAGTGGAAATATGAATGTCTAAAGGAGAAAGGGTTCGAGGAAGGAAGACTGTTTGGAGTGTAGTGTTGCCTTGACCATCGCATTGTTAAGCGGGACAAATCTATAAATGGAGAG
>NC_051407.1:32525221-32525515 GCF_015228065.2 Penaeus monodon
CCAAGACCAATGTTTGAAGCACCATTCACACATTTTCTTGTCTGCAATTTGATTACTTCTTCTTTCTTCATCATATCCTTCTAGCAATTGCCTCAACAACATCAACGCAAAGCTCAAAGTTTCACGGCTCTTCCAGCGAATGACTATTTCCCGGAACTCATCCTTTTAACAATTCATTTATTTCATTTTCTTTTTCGTGTGTCCACCGCCGTTAAGTGTGTCACGTCTTTGTATCCACGAAGTTAATAAACATCGTAGTTTATTCAATTTCTTTTCACCTCATTCAAAAGTGAA
>NC_051407.1:32526562-32527008 GCF_015228065.2 Penaeus monodon
GACACACACACACAATAGAAAAGGAAAGGCCAGAGAACAATAAACATTTTCAATTAGTATAGAATTTTCCGAGTGGAATATTTCGCCACTAATTTGAGCGTGATCTTTCCCAACTCTTCAAAATTCCGATTCATTTTTGTCGCGTGTGCATTAAAATTCATCTCATATCCGACCAAACTTCTCTTGTTAAACTTTGCCTTGCTCACACATTTTTATCGCTTTTCTGCATATTTGACGGCACTCAGGAATTTGTGATCTATGTGGCGTGATCATAAGGCTCATGAGCGACTCTTGAAAGGGGAGAGAGAGATCTGTTTTTAATGCTTCAGTTGACCTTAGCTGCTCGCGGCTCGCAGCCACTCTCCGGGCGCAGGCAGAAGGGCTTGCTGGGGACTCTAAACGGTACTCCCACTCCGCCTTTTATATCTAAATCTATCTCTGTGTAG
>NC_051407.1:32527819-32527962 GCF_015228065.2 Penaeus monodon
AAAGCTCTGCCCTACGCGACGACACTTACTGTTTTCAACCCAAAATGGGGGACACCAAAACCCCTCACAGATTGGTAACAGCATGGAGGGGACACCTATAACATGATATCTGGTGTCAGCAGTGTGACCCAAAGAACCTTGAT
>NC_051407.1:32528088-32528153 GCF_015228065.2 Penaeus monodon
ATCTATCTATCTATCTATCGTCCGGTGACTCTCTCACGCGCTCCCGGTCGTTGGCATATAATGTC
>NC_051407.1:32532732-32533052 GCF_015228065.2 Penaeus monodon
GCGTCTAATCCCAGTGGCAGCCCTGGTGCAGTTTCATGCTGTGGCCAATAACTAATTTATATCAAGCCGGTATGATAACTAACTAAATCATGTTATTCAGGGAGAGAATTATCTCTTAATGAACTCAATTTTACCAATTATTTAACAGCTTTCCCATGAGAAGGAAAGAGACTTTTCAAGCGAGAGAAAAAAAAAAAAAAAAGGGGGGGTAATGAAGTGTGAAGTAAGAACCAAGATAAATTGTTTGATATTGCAAGATCAGGTCAAAGGTCAGAACACAGGTCGATGGACAGATGATGCTGAGGAGAAGCTGGGAAAGA
>NC_051407.1:32533152-32533312 GCF_015228065.2 Penaeus monodon
GATCAGCAGTGAGGTAAAAGGTCAAGTGATTCATTTAATAACGCAAGACGAGTCAATGTTTTTTTGTTTTTTGTTTTTTAAGAAACTAATTAACTAATCCAGTGTAAAGGATGTGGTATTTTATTATGGTATTTTATTAAAGATTGCTTCATTTCACTCG
>NC_051407.1:32534687-32534951 GCF_015228065.2 Penaeus monodon
GATCCGACCTTGTTAGTTCCGCATTATATTCCTTTGTTCTTAAATTCTTTTTCGTTTCCCTGTTCTCTTTTCTCCTTTTCTTTTTAATTTCCCTACTTTTTTTATTTTCCTCCTTCTTCTTTTCATTATTTCACCCTTCCTCTCTCAGTGATTAATTCTTCACTCTACCGCATAATATATCATTACCATAGACCTTAACTATCAACCAGATTCTGTTTTCTATCAATTACTGTTTAAGAGGATAACTTACGTATCGTACCTTGG
>NC_051407.1:32534989-32535862 GCF_015228065.2 Penaeus monodon
GACTAAGCGGTATTTGTCTAATACTTACAGTTACACTTGAAATGTATTGTGAAATTGATAGATTATATCCTTGTTAAGTAATGACGACAGGTGATTTGAAAACATTTGAAGGCACAACGCTAAGAAACACTGAAGTTGCCTAAGAAAAGGGAAGGGAAGGGGAGTGATCTTAAAAATGGGTGGGATAACATACTACCTCGAGAAAGGGAGCGAAAGAGAGACTTTTCATCTTGAAATTAGGGTAGGTTGAGGTAGGTCTCTGTAAGGGAATGGGGAGGGGTCACCTCTGAAAGAATATCCTTACTATTGTCATTAAAATCAATATAATTATCGTCATTTATCTTAATATTATTATTATCATCCTTACATTATAAGCATTGGTTTTATGTCCTGACGAGAGGCACACCCACTCCTGCGTTTCCGATACCCTTCGACGCGAGAGTAAAACCACGAGAGACTTCTCTCTCTCTCTTATCTTCCTTCACATCCTCCTGCTCCTACTTCTCCTTTTTTCATCTATTTTTCTTTGGTTTGCTTTCTTAACCTCCTAAACGTTCTCTTACTCCTACTTCTCTTCCTCCACCTCCTCCCCTATCTCCCCTTTCTGTTACAACTCTACTCCTAATTTCCCTCTTGCTTCTCCTACTTGTTCCTCCTCCTCTTCTTCGCCCTCCAGCTCCTTGTTCTTTTATTTCTTCCTCCCGTACATCCTGCTCATTCTCCCTTCCTACCATTTCCTCTTCTTCGTCTACTCGTTTAATTCGTTCTCAAATTTCGTAGTGGTGCTAGGGAATAACTCAATATTCTACCAATATTAACTATTAATCATTTTGAAATCCATATTCGAAAACGGAAGGGATCCACGTTACACAG
>NC_051407.1:32536127-32536526 GCF_015228065.2 Penaeus monodon
ATATTTACTTGTGTGTGTGATCGAAATTTATCCTCCATAAGGTACCCTCTCAGACCTACACTCATATAACCCGCGTCTCCAGTGCACCGGGCGTCATCAT
Organism: Penaeus monodon; assembly: GCF_015228065.2. Taxonomy (NCBI): domain Eukaryota; kingdom Metazoa; phylum Arthropoda; class Malacostraca; order Decapoda; family Penaeidae; genus Penaeus; species Penaeus monodon. Next base: position 32,536,228 of record NC_051407.1, read on the forward strand.
CCCCGCCACGACCAAGGGCTGGAATCACCAGTCGCTGTCTCTTTGCTTACTGTATTCATGTTCCGGCTGACTCGCTCCCATGTGGGTGACGAGGGACCTAGGGACGTAGAGCATAATATGGCAAGCGCCCGTATTATGGTGCCACTCTCGGTACGCTTGACCCCAAGGACAGCGTTAATAGGTCTTCGGAATGGCAACAGTGTCCCCGGGATGGCTTTATTTGTGTCACAGACCTGGTGTTTTTGGCGAGATTTTTTCTTTAGGAGGAAGGGTCGTTTTGACCCCTCTTACCCTTCCTA
>NC_051407.1:32536657-32536788 GCF_015228065.2 Penaeus monodon
TAGGTTTGTACTATCTCTTTTGTCATTATTATTTTCATTATTGTTTAACATCACTGTTGTTTTATCAAAACTTTTACCGCTAAAAACGATTTGCAATGGATAAGCAATGAAATTGTTTCCTTTCTAGCCCT
>NC_051407.1:32536827-32536943 GCF_015228065.2 Penaeus monodon
TTGTGTATATTCAGTGTTTCATCCCGGAGACTGAAACAGCCAATCTGCACAGAGTCTGCTTTATCAAATATCCAGCCCTTCTCTTTTGAGGCAGCGGGGGAAAAGAGAATTAGGGG
>NC_051407.1:32537264-32537381 GCF_015228065.2 Penaeus monodon
TCGCGCCATGTGTGACTCGGAATCTCCAAGATGACTGCGCCCTCAGCTCCGCAGGCCACTGGCGTCGATATTGGCTAGGACATTCGACCTCAAACGCCTTTCCTTCTTCCTATTCCG
>NC_051407.1:32538267-32538362 GCF_015228065.2 Penaeus monodon
GCTGTCGTGGCAGGCGGCTTAACGGGGATGTCGCTTTTCTTTACGGCCTCTCCCGCCGGTCGTGCGAGGGGACGACTCCGCAGAGGAAGAGGACC
>NC_051407.1:32538513-32538766 GCF_015228065.2 Penaeus monodon
GGGACTTGGTGTGTTTTTAATGACTATTTGTTCACAGATACTATATTTTACCAAATTCTATATATACTTTCTTCTATATTAATTCACAGGTATCTTGTAGATGTAGAATTAGTGAATATATTGTTAGACAATGAGAGAGAATGAGAAACACCGGCCATGTGGTTTTCTTTTTCATAAAGGTTAGTGTAGATGAAATGGGTAAAAGTTTGACCCATAATCTACCCAAGGAAAATCACTGTTTACATTATCGCTG
>NC_051407.1:32538859-32539086 GCF_015228065.2 Penaeus monodon
AAGATATCTTATTCTTTCCCTTCCCCTCCCCTTCTTTTTAAACGTATTCTCACCTTATGCATAAGATATCTGGGCTTTTCCATATATATGTCTATCAAAAAGGAAGATAATCATAGTGATGCATCAGCTGTGTTTCCGCTTTCGCGTGTCTCTTTGAACACCAAACGCAGAGAACAAGGAAAATCACTTTCATTAAGGTGTTAGTCAGCGGCACAAAAGAGGTTTTG
>NC_051407.1:32539289-32539370 GCF_015228065.2 Penaeus monodon
CGCATATCTTTACCGCTCTGACCTGTTTCGTTTCTTTACGCACTGCATGTATGTGTATTTAGGTAATGAGAGCAAGATGTT
>NC_051407.1:32539566-32539815 GCF_015228065.2 Penaeus monodon
CATTCTCCTTGTACCAAGATCTCAGCACCTAAATATACCCCTTCCAGCTTCTTCAACGCCCCATAAAACTCTGCGGTGTCTCCACTCCCGCTTTGGCAGAGGCACAGCGGCCGTAATAACTTGGATCTTTGGTCCCCTTCCGCGTGATGTGCTGAGCTTGTGCACACTAGGAGAGGAAATATGTGTGCATATGAATCCGTCGCCGAGATTGGTAGTGTGCGTACAAGGATGACTGCGTTATTCTCTGCG
>NC_051407.1:32540084-32540476 GCF_015228065.2 Penaeus monodon
CACGATGCTCAGTTACTATGTAAATACTATTACATACAGTATCATATAGCTGCATCAACATTGTCCCATTCATAAAAGAAAAAAAAACTTAAAATTTAACATGTAACCTATTCCTCTGAAACACGTGATTAAGATGCCTCATCCCTAACCAAACTGATTGACCTTGATGTCGAGAGCGGCGGATCTTTAGCAGAATATAAAGATTTAATCGAGGACTTCGCCACAAGTTTCGATTTGTATTTAGTGATCCGGTCTTTCTCCCTCGTCCCGCTCGGCGCACGTCAGATTATCAGGGGAGCACCAAGTAATATCGCCAGACCAGCTGCCGGGGATTACTTCTTCGTGAACTTAACCCCCCCCCCCCCCATTTGTCCTCTCCTGACCCACTGTCC
>NC_051407.1:32540877-32542407 GCF_015228065.2 Penaeus monodon
CACGCCCCCGAGTTCATGCGGAGTGAACAATCGCTCCGACACTTTCTGCCTTTCGCTCGCCAAATCTCGCAGCAGCAAGAAGGGGTGGATCCGAGAGAGAGGATGAATATTCGATGGACATGCAAATGAGCTGCATAGATCAAATGGGCAGTAAAGTTTCTCAGAACAAGTACCGCAAAGCTTTTCCTGGGAGACCGAGAGATGCTTGGCCGGGAGGAGAGACGCTGGCGAACCATTGGCCGTTCTTGTGATCTTGCTTCCTCCTCTTCTATTTTTTTTTTTTTTTATCTTCCCTCTCTTCTATGTTTCTCTCTCTTCTCTTACTCTCTTAACTTTCCCTCGTCTTTTATCGTTTTTTTCTGTTTTTCTTTGTTTCTTCTTTTTCTTCACAATTTCTATTTTTTCTTATCTTTTCTCCTTTTCTTCTCCTCTTCCATTCTATAATTCTCGCATTCTCGTTTTCTATCTGTCTCTTGTATGTCTCTTTGCCTATACTCTTTTCTTCTCTTATCTGCCCATCTTCCTTTCTTCTAATCTCTTTTCCGTCTCTTCCTCGCTTCGCGTCTCCTTCTCCATGCTATCCCCCTTCTTCCACCCTCTACTCTCATCTTTACGATCCTCATTGGTTATTTCCCTCTTCCCTTTTATTCGCTTTCTCCATCTCCTCTCCCATCATACTGTCTTCGTCGGCGTCCTTTAGATGCATTGCTCAGTCGATGTCATTGGTTTACGGTACATAAACAAAATTCGAATGTATATTGAGAGAAAGAGAAGAAATACAGATAATCGAGAAAGGTGAAATAAATAGACCGATAAATGTAGAGACAGATAAAGCTCAAAAGGTAGAGACAGAAACCTCAATAAGCTCGAATAAATAGAGATTAATAAACAAAAAACATGAAGCTTATATAAACAGAAGGGCAGAAAGATTAGATTTTTAGAAGCTCAAACTCATGAAGTTCAAATTAAATAATAGGTATCTTCCTGTTTATTCATATAAACCAGAGGAGAGAAACACCAAATTGAAAATGGAAAAGACAGCTCATTTAAACAGAGAGGCAGAAAACAGATAATCAGAGAGCTAAGATGTTCCTCCCTCGTCAGGGTACCACTACTTATGACTACCATTTTCAACGTGTAAACACCCTTTCTGTTTACTTCAGAAAAAATATCCCCTTCATAGCAAACGATCCACTAAGACCAAGCAGCGATCAAGCCCCTAGAACAGAGATGACAACTTTTCGATATCAGAGTACAGACGGGGGTTAACAGGCCGCGGGGGCGTTCACAGCATCAGCGTAGGCGTCCTCGCATATTAGCTACAGTACGGATTAACGCCGCCGAGAGCCGTTTCCGACATCAGCTGAGGTCCATAACAGCAATGTATTTAGCTGCAAGTTTTTAACCGATTCAGCCTACAAGACATCTAAGGCCAAGTGTTACCGACGATATACAATTGCAAATGCAACTCACATTAACTATGCATTTATGAATAAAGGTTTATTGGGTGAAGTGGTGTGCGTGTATACA
>NC_051407.1:32544395-32544722 GCF_015228065.2 Penaeus monodon
GAGGGTCCCCCACCTGGCTTCGAGTAAACAGCTCCTAGAACAGAGATGACAACTTTTCGATATCAGAGTACAGACGGGGGTTAACAGGCCGCGGGGGCGTTCACAGCATCAGCGTGGGCGTCCAGTAACAGCATATTATTTAGCATGCATTACGATTCCAAAGCCAAGAATTACGCAAGGTTACTGACGAATACAATGCAAATGCTACTCACTTAACTGGCATTTATGAAGAAAAGGTTATTGGGTGAAGTGGTGCGGTATACACATCACACAGCAGCACCGCCACGCTTCTGGGCAGACTTCACACCAATACACACAGCTTGAAAG
>NC_051407.1:32549914-32550401 GCF_015228065.2 Penaeus monodon
GAAACAAGCCTATTAGTAGAAATGATTTTTTAAAAATTAAAGAAAAGGAGAGGACGATTTTCAAAAAATAATCTTTCTATCACTTAGTTGGTGATAACCTTTCATGATTTATTCTGAGACTCCAGGGAAGTGGTTTTCTGTTATTTTAAAAATTACTGAGAAACGTTGATTAATATTTTGTGAACAGTGAAAATTATATGGCTGTGAACTTTGAAGAGTGGAAATGATAACGTTGAAAATAATGGACAGTGGAGGATATTGACTTGATTATTGAAGCTAAAAATGCTTAACATTTTGAATACTAATATAGTGAGAACAAGGATATGTTGTGTATTTTGGACAGGGGAGATTATCTCTTTATTTGGTTCTTAACCTGAAGAACTTGACCTGAGAATGTTGAACTTTGAAACCCTATGTAATTTATTACTTTCTTTTCTTCGTTTAGTGCCTGTGAAAAGTGGTAATACTGACAAAATATTCTCAGAGA
>NC_051407.1:32552478-32552892 GCF_015228065.2 Penaeus monodon
GTCTTTAGTCGATGTGAAACAAATAATATGAAACGTATTAGAATAATCTTGAAATGGATGTATCATCCCTGTTGAACGCGAGGGATCATGATGACAAATATTTATAAGCACTATCTTATATATGCTATTTATCAAAATAGAAATTTAGAAAACGAAATGGATGATAGCTTATCCGAATTATTTTTTCCTACTTACCTGAAACAAAATAACTTGTAGAGCAAGTCATAAACAGTGACTAATGTCAGATGTCATTCAGTTTGACACTTGATAATTAATTATTATAATGATACGGATGGGACTGAATAAAAATCAATCCATTATTGTGTTTTAATTGCTAATCTAGGTATTCCTATAAAGCATATTTATTTTTTTATTGCCACTGTAGATTATAATGTTGATTAAGAAAAAGGTATA
>NC_051407.1:32553518-32554368 GCF_015228065.2 Penaeus monodon
TTCCCCACTTTCTTTCCGTATTTTTCTTCTGTTATTCCCGTTTTTTCTTTAACTATTTTATTTCAAATCGGACTTTTCTTTCTCTTCTGTTCCTTTTTCTTCCACCTTTCGTTTTTTTTTTTTTTTCTCCATTGTTCATTTATTTAGTTTTTTTTCTCTCTTTTGTTTAGCATTTTCAATCTTTTGTTATTCTTATTTCTTCATTTTTTCTCTATCTGTTTACTTTTTTCCATTTACTTTTCTCTTTGACATTGCATACGAAAAGATAAAAATATCGAGACACAGTTTATTTTCTATTTGCAGGTAAATTCGCTCATTCAGGGGAAAAAATGCAGTAAAAGGCACGAGAAGGCGGAATGATAAAAGAGGATGATAAAAAAAAACAAAAAAAACAGAGGAGAGGTAATAAAACAGGGACGCAGCAAAGGCATCAGAAAATAGACAAAACAGACACATGAAAAGGAGAGACGTGGGAAAACGAACACGCAGAGGAAATGAGAAATGCACAAGAAAGACCTGAAACACAGGATACATTAAAGAAGGGAAACAGAGGATACGTAATAACACTGAAGCACAGAAGACACGTGATAAATAGGAGACAGAGAGGTCACAGACACATCATGATGGAACAGAGGATCGGACGTGATGCGATGAAAATGAAACGACGGAAGAACGTGATAAAACAGAGAAGCAAAGGAAATAGATAATAATAGTGAAAAGGCACGGAGACGGAAAGAAAGAGAAGATAAGAAGACAGGAATAAAGGAAACGCGATGCAAGAAGGCACGAAGCAGACACAGTGAAAGAAAGATAAAGGAGGAAATATTTAGAAAGACAAAGAGAACGTTTC
>NC_051407.1:32554425-32554525 GCF_015228065.2 Penaeus monodon
ACCTGTGCGCTTCTATTTTGTCATCTCTTCCCTGCTTCTCTGTTTTAGCATTCGTCCTTTGTGCTTCTGTTTTTATTATGCCTCCTCGTTAATCCGTTTC
>NC_051407.1:32554755-32554978 GCF_015228065.2 Penaeus monodon
GTTCCCTTTGTACAAGGATTGGCGCTGGACCAGTTTTTTGGATTTCATGACGGTTCTACCCTCCGCCCGGGCTTTATTATCGAGTACTCTATTTATTTACGCATGCTTATATTCACCAGTCATATGCAAACAGAGTAATTCTATCCAAGGAATAATACGCTATTATCAAACCTGTAACTCAGATTGGGTGTGTGTGTGTGGTGACGTTAAACTGCGCGTGTCT
>NC_051407.1:32557354-32557638 GCF_015228065.2 Penaeus monodon
ATAAAACTCATGTTGATATCGCTGCAGCATTTTCATCACCAAATGATAAATGATGACGAGAGCTTTTGACCTTTTACTCTCAACGTGTCACTGCTTTGAACGTGAAATAGACGCTGTTCAAATGGAAAGCATTATAATTGCCGTATATATTTAGAGACGAATATTTATATGTTAGTTTCCATGTCAGTGCGCCGCGCGGGATATGCGTGACCGATGCTGTCTGTCGGAGATTCCTCGGCCGCGGCTGCCTGCTCTCGGCCGAAGGATTTCTGGGCAGGGAGTGG
>NC_051407.1:32558065-32558507 GCF_015228065.2 Penaeus monodon
AGTGCGTCTCCTGGCTTCACACTGTAATTTTGTCTCCAATAACTACGAGAACCAGACTAAGGAACTGCAGCATTATGGAGGACAGCAAAGATCCTGTTCGTTCTGACAGTTCTGCCTCTGCTTAAGCTAGACGGAAAAGTCGGTGTATGTTAAACTAGTGTGAATAGATTTAAAAGAAACTTGATAACCGAGAGGAAAATTGTGTAGCCAGATGGTTGGGAAACGAGGAAGAAGGACGTATTTTAAAGCAAACCGTATGGGTATCGTTAAATATGGTTGAACAGAGTCGTTAAATCAACAGGTAGATTGGAAGAGCTATAGTGTGGAACGAAAAAGTATACTTGGTATATATATGTATTTTCGTGCATACAGGCTTTGTAAATTATGACGCAATGGTGAGCTTACGAATTTGTATGTGTTTATATGTCACACTTGTTCCAAA
>NC_051407.1:32559361-32559858 GCF_015228065.2 Penaeus monodon
CAGTCTGCCCTTCTTCCCTCGAATCTCCTTTTTCCTCCCGTTGCTCTTGCGCTGGTAGGCTAGACAATGAAACTGCAAATCATCTCATTTGTTTCATTCCAATTAAACTAATTTCACGGATGTTTCATACTGAGCGATAGAACTTCACAAATCATGAAGTTAATTAAAGCTCTATTTTGGCCCATTAGCGAAATGATGAAATATGAATCACATGCAGCCATTCCATACTCAGTTCAGCGATGCATTATGAAATATGCGCTTTTAGAGACAATGATTATCTGCACTTTTGAGTAAAGCGTACAAATAAATTTATTTTCTGTTCATCACTTCTTTTTCAAATGATTATATTTTTCCCATACTTTTCCTTCTTTTTCTTTATTTTCTGTTCATATTTTTTTTACCCGTACAAGATTTTTTTTTTTATTGGTAAATAATGTATATGTTATTATCATAATCTGTCGTAGTTATGTATCTTTTTTATTTCCGTGAACAGATTG
>NC_051407.1:32560216-32560391 GCF_015228065.2 Penaeus monodon
CTGATTCCAGCATAATTATTCTAAAGGCGTTTGGGTCATATAGAAAGAAATTCGGGATTGGAAGTTAGCAGTTGTTGATTCTGATCGTATTTTGAACCTTAGATTCTACGATGAAAGAAACAAAGGAACCACAGATCCTGCAATTTAGTGGTGTCGTGATCTATCAGTCAGGAAA
>NC_051407.1:32564139-32564242 GCF_015228065.2 Penaeus monodon
CAATTCGCTTCACATAATTTCCCTCCTTTGAAATTGGAAATGTGTTAGTTTATCATGAATTATTCTCAAAAGAATATCTGCTTTTTGATCTTCATCGTTTTAA
>NC_051407.1:32564658-32565096 GCF_015228065.2 Penaeus monodon
CGAGAGCAGTGAGTATTGAGCAGAGTGTGTTAACACTGTTGATCTAGCCCTTACAAAACTACTACCTTGGTGTGCGTGCGTGAGTGTGCTTCTATATTATTTTTAAGGTATACAGCTATTTGTCTGCATCACGTGCATTGATTGTGTTTACAATATCCAGTTTTTATACACAGAGGAGCGAGTATCCCGTATATCTCTTATGCTACACTCACCATGTACATTTGATTTATTAATATTTAATAAGCAAATCTAGGCAGTATATGTTCGAGCCTACTATTTTGACTGACATTTTCAAATCACTTAATCTCCGATGAATGCACTGTAAACACCAGACTCGAGGGTCAACAGAGTGCGTTTCCTTTCTTTTGAAATACTGTATTATGTGCTGCAGAAAATATTAGGATAGGTGGCTAGTGATGCTGTCAGTATAGGCGGGCA
>NC_051407.1:32566196-32566430 GCF_015228065.2 Penaeus monodon
TCTGTTGGTTCCAGTTTTGCGCTTGAAAATGCAACTGCAAAATTGCATTTACATAATCATTCATTTTGATGAATAACTGTGAACATTTTCAGAGACATGTTCTTATTTCATATAGTTGTTTTAAGTTCTGCATTATGCAACTGCAATGAAAATTTTTTTCTTCAATTTCTCCATGACTATGAGTGGACAGGTATTGAAAGAATTTTAGTTTTCAACTTTAATTGCAATATCAAC
>NC_051407.1:32566498-32566625 GCF_015228065.2 Penaeus monodon
CATGCCAGAGTGGAAAAGGTCTTAAAACAATTTGCAAGCACCTACTGCAACTATAAATGTCTATTACTTCTTATATCAATGAACGCCGATATTTTCAACCTATATAAAATAATTTGCATACTGGATA
>NC_051407.1:32566662-32566789 GCF_015228065.2 Penaeus monodon
GGGGGGGGGGTCTTCCCTCATACTTGCTAAAGGTGGAGGGAGGGGGGGGATGCATGTGGACTTACCTTAGTCGTGTCTAGAAACAGGTCTCGTTCTCAATTTACATTTAGCAATATATGATTATTCA
>NC_051407.1:32566985-32567442 GCF_015228065.2 Penaeus monodon
TCTGATTATTCACACAATATTTTATTGATGCAATCGCACAATCACCTCAGAACCTGCCAGTCATCATTCATACGACACCACTCACCACTATCACGCTGTCCTCATGCATACCCTACTCCCGTGAACTGTTTCTCTGCCACTTCGTATGCAGTACCGCAACTCTCTCGGCGGCCTTCCGTTAGCTGCTTCAAAATTCATAAACATTGGGACTCCCTCTGGCCTTTATATTTCTCCAACAACACTCTCAAACCAAATATAACAGAAATAGCGCTCTTTCCTAACATAACGCGAATTCTGCTTACATATCACCCAAGCTGTTCTCAGCCTAGCTTTGACTACTGCAGTAACTTTGTTATGTGACAAATAAACATCTTGCCACTATAGTTACTGTAGCTCTATACATGACCTTTGCTCTTCAGAATCAGCTCCACACCAGCCTTGTCTTCCATTTGGAATT
>NC_051407.1:32567741-32569282 GCF_015228065.2 Penaeus monodon
GCTCGTTCCGTTGAAACTGTACGCTTCCTAGCACTCAGAAGTGCCAAACGGAATACATGCCTGTTCTCCATTCCCCAGGCATCCCCTCACTTGCTAGGACTTTATTAGATACTGTGAAAGCACTCCATTACCATTTCTCCTCAACAATATTACCCTCACTGCTAAGACACTGCGTTTGCTAAATTTTTATTTCCACATCATCCACATTTTTTTATCCCTCATTTTTACTTATGTATTCTAGCCACCTACTCAACACACTTCTTATTTGTTGGTACATATATATTATATATTATGTATCTTAACCTCCTGCTCACCTATTCCTGCTTTTCAGCCTGCCTGGCACTACACCATTTTTCTCCTTCATTCGTTTCCAATTTCTCTTACAGTTCGATATATACATTTTTCTTGATTTTGTACTCATGAATATTTTCTCGACTTTCCCAATAATTTTTCGCCAACCTCTTCCTATACACACTTTCTTGAATTTCCTCTTTCTATCACGAGGTGTCTCTGTCTTGAGCAGCGTTCATTGTGGAGATTGTAGAAAAGAAACGAACAAAATTACAGAGTAAGGCATGTAACTGATGTTTCGATGCAGTATTTTAATTTTCACCAGCATCCTATCCTGTGATGAGGACAGAACGCCGAAAAGCATTAATCACATTTCCTACTCTGTTTTCTTCTTCTCTTCCTTCATACCTACCATTTCCTTCTTTTCGGTAAGATCCATTACTATCTGCCCATGCCAATGGTCAAAGGAAATGCAAGAACATAAACAAGGAAACCCCACGAAATCTATAATCGACTACGAGACCCAAAACTAACGGGTCTCGGAGCACCACCCTGTCGACTAGCAAAGACACCAAAAGCACCTCTATCAACCGCTCTCTCCTCTAACACTGACTTCTATATATACATTAACATAACGGCCATGAGAATGAGGCGAAAGCCAACGTCACTGCATGGACCATAGGATGAATGTATTCCAATACCGAGAGACGACTACATCTCTTTGTGGTACCTGGCCCAACTGAGGTTAAAATATAGAATACCAATAAGTGACATGTAGTCGACTCACCACGTTCAGCAATATCCGCTTAGCTCTTCATGGAGAGGGATCCTTTTACCTCACATGAAACTGTGTTGTCTTGTTTTGCTACGCAGAGGACGTCTGTCGGCCCACTGTTCTCCATATAAGCAGAACCCGACAAAACAAACAACCCAGCTAATTTCTTCTTCACTCATAGCAAGAGGAGGAGGGAAGTCATGGCCATGAGTTTCTTCCTGTGCGCTCGTGCTAGAGGACGAAATTCGAAATATCAACACATCCATTCTTTTAGGGCATATTTCTGATATGCAGAGCAGAGAACATAATGAGTAGAGCCCAAGAAAACAACCGAAGTACACTCCTCGGGATATGATCATTCCGTACTTGAATATAAATGAAGACCTGAAGGCCTGGTGGGTTATACAATCAAGAATGGCGCAGCACCCATGCGTACGGTATACATTATAACGCTTGCTACAGGAACTACGAATCT
>NC_051407.1:32569524-32569739 GCF_015228065.2 Penaeus monodon
TCACTGTTTTTCTCTATACAATTTGTTCACTTCGCTTCAAATACATTGCTCTGGCGCCAACCGGAGAATGTAAGTTTCTGTTCCTTTCGTTCTTCATTAGTATCGTTCTCACTTTAAAGCTTTATTTCTTTCATCCAAAGAGAAAACAATGATAATTGTTCAATGTAATTCCATGTTGTATTCGGTGAGAAAATAGTAGTCTTTAGGAGAGACGA
>NC_051407.1:32570484-32571060 GCF_015228065.2 Penaeus monodon
ATTTAAACCTCCTCCTTCACCCCCCCCCCTCTATCTCCTTCCCATTCGGTTCCCCTCCTGTGTAATCTCCCCAGGTACCTCCACCCCCCCCCTCCCCCCTTCGTCCGGAAAATCCAATTTCTGTCCGATTTCTGAAGGTCCGGCCGTCCTGGCGGAGACGCTCAACGGGGGTGGGGTGGGGTGGGGGAGCTGATCCCACCAACCTCGTTACCGCACTGCCTGATTTATGGATATCTGTCCTAGTGTGTCTGCCCGAGTGTCTTGTCAGGCTGTCTGTCTCTGACGAGGCGACGCGACGTTTGATCAGTGGCGAAGCTTGGCTCCGTATGTGTGTCTCAGAGTCGGTTTGTTTGGTAAGGGTGTGTACGTGCTGCGTGAGTGTGTAGGTGTCTCTGTGTACTTCCGTGCATCTGCGTATCTGGGCATTATAGTGTATCCTTGTGTTTTTAAAAGTTCAAACTAGGTAACGGAAAACATTTCAAAATTTTCTCTTTCTTTATTGTCACTAAAAAAGAATCAAATAACCAAACCAAAAACAACTGAATAACGAAAAGGTGGCAACGAAGCCCATGCATT
>NC_051407.1:32571131-32571379 GCF_015228065.2 Penaeus monodon
ATTCATAAACGAGTCGCTATGGCACAGGGGAACGCTACATCACACTCCCTCTATTTCATGACTGTTATTGTGGTCCCCTCAAAGCGTTGCTGATATACTTCTTGTAGTATAATATGGCCTAAAGAAATGGCAGAGCGGCACGGTGCAGCACACAATATTGTTGCCACTAACTTTGTCGCGCATACGGGACGCCATTCCCCCTCCTCCCTCCCCCCCTTGCTGTTCCGGTCAAAGAATTTTGAGGGGAA
>NC_051407.1:32571627-32571833 GCF_015228065.2 Penaeus monodon
CCCTTCTGTGTTCCATTTTCCTTCACTTTTCCTTATTTTCCCACATCTCCGTTTCCCAGTTTTTTCGTTCATTCGTTCATTCCTTTTTATTCCTTTTCTCCTCTTTCCTTTTCCACCAATCTCACTTTATTCCTTTCTTATATTCTCTTCTCTTTCCTTCCTTTCTTCCCTATCTTCCCACTCTCCGCATGCCTTACTTCCTTTAA
>NC_051407.1:32572206-32572703 GCF_015228065.2 Penaeus monodon
TCTTCTTTTTCCCTGTTTCCTCCCTTTCTCTTTCTTTTCTTCCTTTTCCTCGTTCCCTCGTTTCTCTTCCCGCTCGCTTATTCCCCTCCTTCGTTCCTCAATTTCTCTTTCTCTCTCTTCTCCTTTCCTCGTTCCCTCGTTTCTCTTCCCCGCTCGCTTATTCCCTCCTTCGTTCCCTCATTTCTCTTCTCTCTCTTCTTCCCTTTCCTCGTTCCCTCGTTTCTCTTCCCCGCTCGCTTATTCCCCTCCTTCGTTCCCTCAATTTCTCTTTCTCTCTCTTCTTCCCTTTCCTCGTTCCCTCGTTTCTCTTCCCCGCTCGCTTATTCCCCTCCTTCGTTCCCTGCCTCCCCGGCCTGCGCCGTGGTCCCAAATTATCCACATATTTCACATACAAAAATGCAGAAACTTTTTTTTCCGCTTCCACCTTTTCGAAAACTTTCAGAGTAAGCGACAGAAATAAGAGACTAAAGAGAGTAACAATAAAAATGGCGAGTGTA
>NC_051407.1:32572849-32573207 GCF_015228065.2 Penaeus monodon
TGCTTTTTTTTATTTGTTAAATGTCTATATGTTTCCGAAGTATTTCTAGACGTGTAATATTCCTTGTTTCCTTGTATGTCTATTTTCTGCCTATTTCTCCCTTCTCGACATTTTCTTTCTCACCATCGTTACTTTGCCAATTTCTCTTTCGTTGTACATTTTATTCCTTGGTTGTATTTCCTTTTTGGACTTTGTTTTCCGTTTCTTTTTCATGCTATTTCCCGGGATTTTCCCCTGTCTTTATTTATTTCTTCCTATTTTCTGACATTAAAGATTTTTTTTCTCTCTATTTCTCTGTCACACATTTTACCTTACTGACTTTGCCTCCCTTTAATCCTCTTCTTTAGCGCCATCTATT
>NC_051407.1:32573346-32573805 GCF_015228065.2 Penaeus monodon
GATTTATCTCTCCTCTAAAAATATGAGGCTAAAGTGGTCCGTTCTTCCCGAGTGCTGAATCACAGATGAGCTGTAAATGACGCGGCGACAGTCCGAATAAGAGATAAGGCGCGAGAAAGGGAGGGAAATCCCATAGATTTTCGCTCACTGACCGCTATGGCCGCCGTGGGACGCCTGCTTATAATCGGGGCTGACCCCTTCGGACGCGTGGGGATGGCCGAGGCTTCGGCTTCACGGATTCGGACATCGGCGAGTTCGTTTCCCGTCTGACGGTCGGGGAATGGCAAAACGTAGGAAATTTGGGGGATAAAAAGAGTGATTATTGTTATGCAAAAGGGCAATTCACATGTTATGAAAATGGGAAAGTGTTTGGTTTAAAGGAACGGGTTTTCAGTCATAGGATAGGAATATGTCTTGGCATGTGGACCTAACTATTGCCATTAATACATTTGCGTTGCC
>NC_051407.1:32574291-32574444 GCF_015228065.2 Penaeus monodon
CTCGATTTAAACCCTCTGTGAATAAAGAAAAGGAGAAGTCTCATTTCAAGGCTCCATATATGACAAAATAACTATATAATATGTGGGAGGGAGGGTTGTGTGTGGTGGTTGTGTGGTTGTGTGTCGATTTTAAACCCTCTGGTGAATAAAAGA
>NC_051407.1:32577627-32578078 GCF_015228065.2 Penaeus monodon
GGCGAAGTGACATCCTTCCCAAAAGGAAGCCAGCAAGCTGAACCTATAGAGACCGGGCCCCCTTCAGGAGAGAGACGCCTTCAGGAGAGAGACGCCTTCAGGAGAGAGACGCCTTCAGGAGAGAGACGCCTTCAGGAGAGAGACGCCTTCAGGAGAGAGACGCCTTCAGGAGAGAGACGCCTTCAGGAGAGAGACGCCTTCAGGAGAGAGACGCCTTCAGGAGCATCAGAGGCACTTACGAGAAAAAAATGTAGAATCAGTAGGACTCAGGGACGAAGCGAAAAGAAAAAGAAAAAACGGGAGTAGGAAAAGGAGAGGAAGTAAGAGGAGCATGGGGAAAGAAGGACGTGATCATTATTATTTCAGCCCCGTGGTGGCCACTCGACCAGATATTGAGTTAAGCTTGTCAACCATAAAATTGATGGTTAAATTCTCCCGGTGGGTTCGCGGC
>NC_051407.1:32578159-32578256 GCF_015228065.2 Penaeus monodon
CCCTCCCCCCCCCCTTTTCCTTCCCTGCTCCCCTGCAGTGACCAGAATTTTATCCGAACCTGAACACATTCTTCTCCGGGGGAACTGCAACTTTTCT
>NC_051407.1:32579122-32579696 GCF_015228065.2 Penaeus monodon
CTGTACCTTCTTACATGTACTTGCTATGTACTTGTTTCCATTAGAATTTCCCATTAGATGAGACTTTATTATAAATGATTATAGATGCTCTTATTGATTATAATAAAATAAGAGTCAAGGGTCTAATAAGATTAATAGAAAAAAAAACTATTGGGCGTAGACAAAAGAAGGATATCTTATGTTATATTAATGGGAAGCTATACAAATAAACTGAAGGAGACGCAATAGGAAGACCTTTGAGTCCAGCTCTTCGAGAGGACTTTACGTGTAGCTACGGGAAAATTGATTTGAATAACAGTCATTATTTTATAAAAGTGGATCGTATTTAGCTGCTGTTTAAATCAGGGGATAGTATCAAATAGCCTTCGGATTAATTGAATGTCAAACGGACTAATATAAGATTTACACATGAAGTGGTTGCTCGCTCGTTTAAAATATGAACATTTCCCGTGAAGATAATCCCTCATATCACCATTATTTAGAAAACGTACTTATACTGGCCCCTCCAGATAGTTCTTGTTTTCGCTGCTAACTGTAACTCCAATAAAAGAAAATATCAACGAATTACTTTCAT
>NC_051407.1:32579868-32579955 GCF_015228065.2 Penaeus monodon
GACCGTTATTTTCGTAAATTTCATATATAATAATGTTAAGGATACATTAAAACATTATCTATTTATCTTTATTTATTATCATTGTTA
>NC_051407.1:32580156-32580638 GCF_015228065.2 Penaeus monodon
GAAATAAAATTCCAAGACCATTCTGTTCTCTTGACATATATACATTTTTATGTGAAAGCTGGGATGCTACCTAATGTAAGAAATTTCTAGTAATCTTTCTGTACGTAGGAAAGGTTACCTTAAGAAAAACAAGGGTCTAAGGCTTACAAAAGCAACTCACCATCAGAAAACCATCCCTTTCCGAATCATTATTATTTTTTTAAGAGTTTCATAATAAATATTGATTTCTTTTTTAATACATGTGGTTTTGTTCGCTATAACCCTTAGATCATGACTGAACTTTCAAAATACCCAAATAATGTTAATGTATTATCCCTTAGTGATTTTTTTTTACTTTTATACATTAAATGAAATTATTCTTGTTATATCCTATGGAAGAAATGGTATTTACCTGATTAGGTGTTTAATGTACATTTTCAAATATATTGTTTTGATGGTTTGCTGATGATCTTTTTGTATGTAAATCATTATATACATACATG
>NC_051407.1:32580974-32581141 GCF_015228065.2 Penaeus monodon
TTCCGCCCTGAAGAAGACACTCTAGTGAAGCTACAAAGTGACAACACAAGGGAAGTGGCATACCGTATATCGGCTTCAGTCTTAATGGATGTTGAGTGAGGCGTCAGAGGTCGAAATAAACTGTCCGCCTTGGGGTTGTCGCAGTGCTAAATCATGAATCATGACTA
>NC_051407.1:32582220-32582891 GCF_015228065.2 Penaeus monodon
GCATGTTTCTAGTCCTGCATCTTATTGCATTTGTTTATCGAGAACTGAAAAAGGTGCAGTGATATATATATGATTTAATCAATATCGTGAATATACCCGCACCCCCCCCCCCCCAAAAAAAAATGGAAGCAAATGTTTATCACACTCATAATTGAAAATAAGAATTTTCCACAAAACATAACAAAAATGTAAAACAAGGAAACATTTTCCTCCTACGACCCTTGACAACATTATATAAATCTATTATTATTATTTACAGTGCCACTTGTACAAAAAAAATAGACAGACATTCTTTCAGACGGAAATCTTATAGTTTTTATGAAATGTCAAGAAGTCTTGATGTAACCTTAATAACACAGCAAAAATAATAAATAATTAAGTTTGCCTCTGCGATAAAACCAGATCAGATCTGATGTGCCTTCGTAAACAGAAAGTGACATTAACTTTGAGGTTCGTTCAATAAAAGGAATCACACATCACTGAAAACCTTCAGTTTTTTTCAGTTTCACAAAAAAAAAAAAATACGTTTCATCATGATAGTCTTATACAATGACTTTAATCACCGCACAAAATAAAAACATCATAACGAGATTTCCCTTCACTTCTTTCAACTACTTGCAAGATTTAAGGTTGGTCATGGGACTTGCAACTAGAAACAACAATTATCTAGC
>NC_051407.1:32583532-32583604 GCF_015228065.2 Penaeus monodon
TTACAGACTGAAAGAAGTTTAATTTTCCAAATCCTTTTCTAATAAGATACAACGCAAAACTGCTTATAATGA
>NC_051407.1:32584131-32584945 GCF_015228065.2 Penaeus monodon
GGAGTCGTTAGCCGTTCGATAATTCGCGTTCCATGAGGAAGGTCGTTCGGGAAATAAGAAGAATTAGTGATAGTTATCTTTGTTATCTTTGTATCTAATGTGAGGCAAGGGGGGAGAGGAAGGGATGTAGGGGGTAGAAGGAGGATGGGGGAAGGAAGTGGTGTTGGAGAAAGAGGGGGGAGACAGAGAATGATAAAGGAAGGGAGAGGGAATGTGGGGGGAGGAGGTAGGAAAGAGGGAAATGAAAAGGGGATGGGAGAGAAGGAAAGAGTGAAAGGAGAAGGGGAGGATAATGAAACGAAGGAAGAGGGAGGAAAGAGGGGAAGGAAAGCGGAAGGATAAAGGAACTGAGAGGGGAGGCAGGGAGAAGGAAAGATAGGCAATAGAGGAGGAGGATAAAGGAACGAAAAGGAGAAGTTGGAAGGGAAAAAAAGAAGGAAAGAAGAGAGAGATGATAAAGAAACGGAGAAGGGAGGGTGTAAGGAAGAAGGAAAAGAAGAGAGGAAGGATCAGGAAACGGAAGAGGAAAGAGGAAAATTAGGCCGAGAATATGTAGAGAGGAGGTGGGGGGGAGAAAAAAGATGGAAAGGAGGGGGGGGGAATAAAAGAAGGAAGAGGGAAGGGAGCAGAAGTAAAAGGGGAAAGGAGAGGGGGATGATAAAGGAACGGAGAGAGCAGGGAGGAGAAGGATAACAACGGAGGATCGCAAAGGGGATGAAAATACGTATTTAAAGGCAAAAAGAGAAATGTGTCGAATAAGCGATGATTATATAAAGCAAGAGAAAGAATGTAAAAGGAAATTAACGAAGAGAAT
>NC_051407.1:32585027-32585296 GCF_015228065.2 Penaeus monodon
CATAAGACAGCAGACAACAAAAGGTATAAAAGATTGAAAGCATGAATAAGAGGAAAAAGGTAGGGAAAGGAAAGAAAGTGTAAGAGGAGGAGGAGAAGGGAAGAGAACTAGTCAAATGTAAGGCACTTGGCTGGAAGAGCGAAAGGGGGAAGAGGGGCAGAGCGAACTAAAAGAAGGGAAAGGACGACTTTACAGAACGATAAATGAACGAAATGAAAAAGTTTACTCATGGAAGATGATGTAACGATCACAAGTACTTGTATCTACTT
>NC_051407.1:32586052-32586643 GCF_015228065.2 Penaeus monodon
CATTCATCAAGCTACAGTACGACATAAATTATCATTCATAGATGGCCTCAGTCGAAGCAGCAGCCAAGCAGGGCGTCCTCGAGCTATCCCTCGGGACGACTGCCAGAGGGAACGCCGAGGGGACACCAAGGGGAAGTCGAGATGACATCAGACGAACGCCGAGGGGACACCAAGGGGAAGTCGAGATGACATCAGACGAACGCCGAGGGGACACCAAGGAGAAGCCGAGGGGACGTCAGTAGGACACCGACGGGAAACCTATGGGACGTCGAGGGGACTCCGAAACGAAGTCGGGTACATCAGAGTGCAGCCGAAGGTACATCAAGGTGAAGCCGGGGGACATCAGAGACCCGGCGGAGAGAGATTAGGAGGTGCGCCGAACTGACATCAAAGGGACGCGGAGAGGACGCCGAGGGGAGTCCACCGAAGGCGAGACCTCAGAGAAGAATCCTTTAACAAGCGAGGTAAATAACTCAGGGAGGGATTACCGTGTTTGACTCATGTGAGGCGAGAGTTGACTCAGGCATCTTGTTGACACGGCCGAGGCTCATTGCTAGGCCTAACGAGAGCAAGGCTGCTGAAAAAAAGAGA
>NC_051407.1:32586819-32588065 GCF_015228065.2 Penaeus monodon
AAGAGGAGGCGTGTGTGGTAGGATGGAAGGTAGAGAAATGAATGAAGGGAAGACGGGGGAGAATGAGGTGACGAGGGCAGGAGGGAGCGAGAACAGGGAGAGGAGTAGAGGGCAGAGAATGAAGGGGAACGCAAAGGAAGTGGTCTAGACTGCTTAAATTAACCTGGAAAGTGAGGGGCCGATGAACAGCTTTGCTCTCGAGGGAAAAAGACATTATGTAAGCCAATTTTCTCTTTCTTTTCTTTCCTCTCCCGATGCCGCTTCTGTCTGCCCTCCGTCACCTTCCTCATCCGATCGCACGCGCACGTCCGGAGCAATGAAATTCGAATCGCAAACGACATGTGTTTCAGAAAATCTTAATTTCGCGTAGCCTTCCTTCCTCGTTCTATGGACTCGTTATCCCATGAAATGTTCCATGATACAGACAAATATTCGGCTTAAAGAATCCCAGCCAGCCACGTAAAAGAGAACTGTGTTTGTTTTAGGGTCAGATGAAAGGAAAAGAACCTTCATGTATTTTTGTTTTGACATTAAAAGGAGGGATGTTTTCCTTTTATGTTCCAGAGGGAAAAAAGAGCAAACGTTGTAAGGGTAGAATTTAAAACTTTTTTCTTTGGCTTTTTAACACACTGATTGTCACACACACTATGTCCACACGGGGGTGAATAAAATATTACCTTATTTTGTGTGTCTGTGTATTGTATGTTGCTTGGGTCTGTTTATGCATGCAAATATTGCGAAGTATTTAGATCAAAGTTGGAATTAACGCACAGCATGTAAAAATGTAAAAAAACAAAATATATATATAATGTTATATTCAGTATGCAGACCTCTCACTGAATAAAATATGCTTACTTTATCGTTGTTTAATATTTCCTTTCGTATACATTCATTCAAAATATATTATAAATGATTCGATATAAGATTAATGATTAAGAGCCGAAGCCTAAGTGAATATTGAATAATGAAAGTGACATACAACATACATAAATGTGTGTGTAGCATTAATGTCCTTTTACTTTATTTCCCTTGGGGTTTTATTCTTCTCAACATTTTGAGAACGCACTAAAGCATCGCAGCTGGTTATTGGCGTTCATTTATTAATACACAGCGACTGATGACTTGTCGTGAGATCAAGGGACAGTAAGCCAATGAGTAAAGAGCCAAGGTGCCGCGAGCTTTGGCGAGAGAGATTTGTGATGGCTTCTTCTCTCTCCGCCGCCATCCCAGGGGTCATGTTAATCCG
>NC_051407.1:32588091-32588354 GCF_015228065.2 Penaeus monodon
ATGGTATGGAGAAATAAAAGGGGGGAAATAGTTGTGGAATATACAAAGACAGGGAGAGAGAAAAAATATATAAAAGGATGAGAGAAGGGGGATCTGTGGGAAAAGGAGACGAGAACAGAAAAGGTGGGAAAAAAAAGAGCGGCGATGGAGAAACGACAAGAAATGTAAGACAGAGAAAAATAAGCGTATTGGGGGAAGAGAGCAGGAAGTTCGATATAAATGTAAGGCAAAGTAGCTTTATGGACAAAAAAATAGAGAAAAGT
>NC_051407.1:32588407-32589802 GCF_015228065.2 Penaeus monodon
TATCACAAGTGATTAAAACGATACAAGGTTACTGTCATCAGATATGCAGGTGAGCTACTAATGTCTTCTTCTACTTTAGAGGAATGCGTTTTTTTTTAATGATTGAATTGGAAGTCAACTTACAAAAGGAAAAAAATGTTGGCAGTGAAGGAAGAAAAAGGAGCCAGAATTAACCAGATAAATTAGATATGGTGGGGAATAAAGAAATAGAAAGGGCAGATAAATGAAAGAAAGATGCAGAAAATGAAAATAGCCACGGATATTGTAATAAGGAGCATGCAATGACGAAAATAGACGGCATAAAAGAAAGGGAAGCGAGGTGCAAATGGACACATAAATATTTGTAGACAAATAAGTCGAAAACACAGCGGGTGGGAGGGGGAAGGGAGTGGGAGGAACACCAGGTGGTAAACAAGGAGAAGAGGGCAGAGGGTAAGGAGGAGGGAAGGGTGGGGGAGGGAAAGGGAGGAGTGAAGGGAGAGCTGAAAGGGGCAATAGGGAAGGAGGAAATGGGATGGGAGAAGAGGGAGAGGGAACGCGAAGAAGGGGTCATAAACAGATAAAGGAGATCTGAAGATACTATATTGCCCTCGTGTCTACACGCACATCATTGTATCCGGTAGTATTTATACACACGCCTCAAGGAAGCCCTACTCCTGATGACTCTTTGCATTCGTGGTTATGCATATCTGTAGGTAATTTACATGCATTTACCAACGTTAAGGTCGTCCTAGTTTTGTGGTAGTGTCACAAGGAATAATGAAAAGGCCTATAAAAGTATGCTGTAACTTAATTGTTTAAAATTCAATGCATATCCTTTGATGTAACGTTTTGCGGTATGGTGTAATTTGATTGTTGATCTGTATAGTGCGATGGCAGTAACTGACGTAACTCACCACAGTGTAGTCTCATTTGTGCAGTTCCGCTGTGGTACAATTTAATGCCACTAACCGGTACATAGTCTTACTCGCAGTGTGCTGTACTATGAAGTAGCATGTTAGCATTTACCGATTTAACGTTATGTGGTGAAACCATACCTATACATTGTGTTGTGGCATGTATAAGTATTTCACCACTGGCCGACGTAATGGCATTATGGCGTATCTACCACAGTGTGGAGTGTAGAGTGGAGTGGCGAGTTGTGCGTCGTGGTTCGGCGTGCAGCAGCTCGAGCATGGAGGCTGCCGGAACAAATGATAATCTCCGGGGTCGAAATGCTTTACTTGTAAATATCATGGCTCCCACGGGACCAGACGAGGCGGAGGAGTTGGGGTGATGCAGCCACACACGCCAAGGGAAAGAATGAGAGAGGGAGGGAAAGGGAGACACAAAGAAATACAAGTAGTTTATGTGGAGGGAAGAGTGTAAAGGGTGAGCGAAGGAGGCGGAAAAACT
>NC_051407.1:32590477-32590645 GCF_015228065.2 Penaeus monodon
TGGAGGTAACTAATAGGGTCGTGAATGTGAGTAACAGCGAAAGGTCAAAGAAAGGGTGACTGCGAGTATTGAGAAATGGAATTAGGGATAGAAGGTGAACAGGAGAAAAGGCTTTGATAAAAAAAAATACGAGAAGAGGGATGATAATTTATAATTAGATTGAGTGAT
>NC_051407.1:32590705-32590957 GCF_015228065.2 Penaeus monodon
TTAATGAACAAAACCGAAACTTCTGTAAATGAGGAAGAGAAAGACAACGTCACTAAGGTGCTAAATGAGGGGAGACAAAGATAAAAGAGGGAAGAAGTAAACAAGAGAAGCGAAAGTAGGGGAGGAGACAATATGGAAAGAGGAGAAAAGGGAAAAGGAGACGTGTAAGCAAAAGCGAACTGCAAATGAAAGAGGATAAAAGCACGATTATGTGGGGAATAGACACTGATCGATGAGGTCCGTCCATCACGT
>NC_051407.1:32591101-32591170 GCF_015228065.2 Penaeus monodon
GCTTTTGCTAAAGAGACAAATATCTAAACTTAGGTCTCCTTAAATCCTTCTGTCCGATGTTGAAACCAT
>NC_051407.1:32591267-32591544 GCF_015228065.2 Penaeus monodon
GACAGAGAAACATCCAAATACAGAAGATATGAAACTAAATGCAGTCTCCCTGCGTGCGACTCCATCACCTTCAAACTCAGCGCAAACACGCAGTACATATCCAAGGCACTATGCACATATGCGCTGATCTATAATAAACACACTCGCAAGTTGTCACGGGAGAGCAAGCATCTGACGGCAGGACCTCGCTGTCAGTCTCTCTTTTGCCGCTGTCTCCTTGCTTTATTCGCCTTTCTTACACACCTTATCTTGGCCTTAGCTATGCATTTTACCTATA
>NC_051407.1:32591814-32592202 GCF_015228065.2 Penaeus monodon
TTACCCAATCATGTGCCTTTGCTATGCCCCATTCCCTATGCTTATGCTCTGACTATGTCCCTTTTCCAATCCTTATGCCCTTTACCCAATCTCTAGCTAAAACTCTTTTTCATTACTCATGCTCGTGATATGCTAATTTCATTTCTTATGTCCTACTATCGTCCTTAACAGCTCCTTATGCCTGTCCCCAATTCCTTATGCTCCTGCTATCTTCCTACACACATACTTATGCTCTTGATATGTCCCTTTCTCCTTCCTTCTATCAATGTACACTTTTCCTCTTCCATAAGCTTGTACTATGTCCTTCTTTACTCCTTTTGCATTCATTAGTTATTCCTTTCTTTCCATTTTTATGTATGCTATGCCCTGTGCTTTGCCCCCTACATGG
>NC_051407.1:32592445-32592637 GCF_015228065.2 Penaeus monodon
CTCTCGAGTCAAAGTAATCAGAGGTGATGAGGCACAGTCGGCCGAGTCAAAACTCAAAATTAATTACATTTTCCAAGCGTGTGTGGGATTTATTTTTTCTTAACTTTTTCTCATATTGTCTTACCTTGGTTTATTTCATTGTATGCTACTTCACTTATTCATTTTGCTTTCGCTCTTTGTCTGTTTGCCTCC
>NC_051407.1:32593476-32593699 GCF_015228065.2 Penaeus monodon
ATAACGATACCGGATCTAATCGCCAAACAGAACATTAAGAATATTACAACCGAGAGAGAAAATGCCACACAAAATCCTGAAGGGTAGTCAGTCACTTCAAAAATAACGTTAGGAAGTGTCGCTCAATGGGAGATATCTAGAATTAATTCCTCAAATGGTAACGAGCGATAAAGATTCAGATGATGTATTTTAAAACACTCTCTTCAGTTGGTCACAGGAAGTG
>NC_051407.1:32597857-32598093 GCF_015228065.2 Penaeus monodon
CACAGTATAAAGCGGATAATTATGGCTATGGTAATATGGGACACGCTTGCTTTTTAGAGGTATTGATCTTGAGAGTCATATTCGTGATACGATACAAAATGCTAATTCTTCCGAAAACACTCATAGGGAAATTCACCTGAAGATAAGGACTGTATTTGTTCAGGCTCGGTCGTTTGAATTCAAAGCCTCCACAACAAGTAAACTCAGCTATATTTGTTCATTATATCAAGTATACT
>NC_051407.1:32598129-32598220 GCF_015228065.2 Penaeus monodon
AGCGATTCTATATGCAGCATGCGCTTTTTAATATTTTTTCATAACTTTAATTAAAGTTGACACTTTTACATTGCTTTCATATTTTAATATC
>NC_051407.1:32598380-32598479 GCF_015228065.2 Penaeus monodon
CGGAGAGTTGACAAGCGCTCCTGTCAGTTTAAAGGTGTGATTCCTGAAACATAAACCCGTGGATTGGACCTTTGAAAGCCGGGGTTTATAGCGTGTATT
>NC_051407.1:32598566-32598674 GCF_015228065.2 Penaeus monodon
AAAAGAAAGGAAAATGTGAAACAAGTGTACAGAATTTGAAAGTGAGAGGAAAAGGGTCAAACTAGAGAGAGTGGGAAAAAAAGAAAATGAAAGAGAGATAGTGAAATG
>NC_051407.1:32598889-32601015 GCF_015228065.2 Penaeus monodon
AGGGTGGCATGAGGCAATCAAAGAGTAAACGGCCGTAGCAGGATTCGTAAAAAAGTAAGGGGTTTTATTTTGGGGCAAACCCCTTACTTCAGCACAAGGGGCAAGGCAAACCCTTCCGCTGGCTCTTTCCGCGCCTCAGCGAAAACTGGATTAGAAAAAACATAAATTCCAGCGAATTTTGCAATATGTTGATTTTCTCTGACTTTTTTTTTTTCCTTACGGAAATTGAACATGTAATGTGATATAAGTAAATTTTTCGTCCAAACAGATGACTGATTACATAGTCTCTATCAATTGCATTTTGCATCGTCTCGGTATTCTTTTAATACTGATTGATAACTCTGACAGAAATGAACAAGATTCATAGTGCTACGGAAGCAGGTATCAAGGGTAATCTGCGAATAACTGACAATAAGCGTGATTATCAATGCTCTTGCTTAAACGTCAGTCAGTAATTGGATAGCTCCCTCCAAGATATACCGTTGAAGACAACCCCGCAGTAGTCAAACCTTGACGTACACACAAGGAAATGAGAAAAGTGTGGAGAACTTTAGAGACATGTAAACTCCTAACGTATTACACTTGAAGGTTGACTGTTGGGTCCACTAAAACGATCCTCAACGATCACGTCAAAGTATTTAAGGTATCGGCACGGTGAGTTTCCCCCGCTTCATAGCTCGAGCTGAACCACGTCTGGGGAAGGGCGTCACATAAAATATTGATTTTTTCAGTGCGAACTTTAAGTATCCTGGATCGATTCACAATGAACTTGGGCATTCCTCTACGATTTTGTAAACACGTAAGTGCAAGCATCTAATTTCACATTACACTCGAAGAAAGTGCAGAGTCACGGATCACTTGGCTGATTACAGTAATTGTCTTTGGGATGCTTCACAATTTTGTTTCTGGACTTTCTTGAATAGGGATGCACAAATAAAGGAGTTATGGTACATCTCCTTGGGGGCCGTTCTCAGCCAACATGGACAAGATAACAAAAGGTGTATGCATGCTTCAGTGCAACGGTCCTCCTCACTGGGACATGATGGCCCATAAACAAAACCATCGACTGTAGGTTCAAGTTCTTGCAGCATCGACTCTATTTTTTGGATCCTAACACGTCGGAATTCATATTTTCCCGCATTTGGAGATGCTGCTCTACGGACGCGTGAAAAAAGAGTCATGGAGTTTTTTTTTTTTTACACAAATGAAAATAAACTGTAATAAAGCGTCATCAGAGTGGTGTATGCGAAATGATACACAAAAAAAACCGCTTTTTTACTCAACTCCACAGTGTCTACTTATTGTTTCTTCTTGGCTATGAACTTTGCGTGTTGTTGAAGCCGAAATGTAACTAATATATATATTTTTTTTTCTTTAAGTGGGGTTTACTCCTCTCCTTTCGTTTCATATCAGGGTTGTCAGAAAGGAAAGTAATATATGATTAGGAAAAGGAAATACATAAAAAAACAATAATTATAATGGTTTCATTTATTTGTTATTACTTGCTAACCACAATCATAGGATAATGGAATCCTGGGAAGCCGGATATGTAATTTTGTTGGACCTTAAGACATTACATGAAAAGATCGAAGGATAAAAATATATATACATTGGTAACTTGCTCTTCTTTTATTTATACATTCCAATTTTTTGCAAAAATAAGTTTGTAAATTGCATTTCCAGATGAAATATTGGCTTAATGGTAAAAAAAGAAATGTGTGTGTACAAAAAACACATACATCGAAGTTTCACTTTTACTTTCCCCGGTATTATTGATCACTATTCAGAGGATAAATCAAATTTACCACGCACTGTGTTCTCCCAATCGTTTCCCGAGTCTGTAATGACGAAGGTCGATTTATCCAACAAGTGTTATCGGCTAGAAGAAAACCCTTGTACCCCGCTACACAGAAGACGTTCGCCAATTTCATCCTCCTGTCACTTGCATCGGTCACTTCGCTGAAGGAGGTCTTTAAGGACATACTGTGGACTTTCCTTCGTCAAGAGGGATTTTAGTTATCACGTTCTCTGCTGGAGGTCGTCTTACGCCACCAAAGCAATATGGGGTTTCTTGACGATCCGTATGGAACTTTCTCCGTGATATAATCTACGGACAGCCAGTGCCA
>NC_051407.1:32607253-32607354 GCF_015228065.2 Penaeus monodon
GGAAAAAGAGACAACCGCGGCAGCCATGACTTAGCTCCGTGTCTTTCTCCTCCTGCTTTCAGCCCAAGTTGCTTAACACTTGCTTTGCTCTCAGTGATGCG
>NC_051407.1:32607398-32607847 GCF_015228065.2 Penaeus monodon
GCGACCGATCCTGCGCTTTGGCTGGGGGGGGGGGGGGCTCGCCGACCGCCTGCGGCGTTTAGCATTCCCTGCGGAGGCGGCGCGAACACGGCGGACGCCCGCGCGGTCCTCCCGGTCAGGAGACTGGAAGGAAACTCCTATTCAAATAAAAAGCTGCAATGCTCATCACTCCACGCCTCCTTGGGGATTCCCCTCGCCTCCGCCTCCAAACGCGAGGAGAAAGAGCTCTTGGCAGCGCACAATCAGAGCCGCCTACAATCAGCGGCCGCTCGCCCGCCCGTCTACTCGGCCATGGGCGGGAGTGACCGCCGGGACTCCCGGGCCAACCCCTAGCTCTGTCCCTATCTCTTTCCTGCGGTCGCCCCTTCTCCCTTCGCAGGACCTCTCCCCCGTCCTCACGCCCTCTCCCCTCTTCTCCTAGTTCTTCCATTTACCTTATTCCTGGTCAG
>NC_051407.1:32607916-32608081 GCF_015228065.2 Penaeus monodon
CCGACGCAGAAGGAGGGAGGGAGGGGAAGGCGAGAGAGTGGCTGTCGCCGAGTAAACAGCATTAAGCGCGCGAGCCACAGTCCTTACCGCTTGATTACGGAGGCGGCCGCGGGACGTGACGTGGGTGCGGCCGCCCGACGCCGCCCACCCCCACCCCCCGCGGGA
>NC_051407.1:32608271-32608487 GCF_015228065.2 Penaeus monodon
GAAAGAGGATAAGAGGGAGAACGGGGGAAGGGAAAGTAAAGACCATGGTAACAGAGAGTAGGTATACCCGTGTGTGTGTGTATGGGGGGAGGGCTAAAAGCGTGTGAGAAAAGAGAGACTTTGAAGAATGAGTGATTACCGTTGATGCAGGTGCGGATGTGCTCATCAAGGGGCGAGAGGTAGGGGGGGGGGGGAGAAGAGGGGACCAAATTAACG
>NC_051407.1:32608520-32608605 GCF_015228065.2 Penaeus monodon
GGATGCGGTTTCTGTGATGCGCTGGGGTTAAGAGGGATCTTTCTCATGCTTGTATGCCTCGTTTGTCTTCAACCACTGCGTGTAC
>NC_051407.1:32613159-32614239 GCF_015228065.2 Penaeus monodon
TCAGCACCCCTCCTCAAGACGTCACCCGAAAAATGCTCCTTGTTTGCCGGTTCGCATATTCGGGCACTTGTTCGCTTAACACTATTTTGCCAAGAGGAAAAACAGGGAGACAATGTATATTTCAAGGCGTTTTCTCTTCTTCATCTGATCGTACATTTCCCTCACGACGCTGGAAAAGACGAAAGAAAATTTCGGAAAATAAATTGCATCACACTTTATTTGTCACTTGACGTGTTGTGGAGGACAGGTCGACGACTTCATAGATCGAGAGGAAGAGAGAGATGGAGAAACTATAAATAGAATTTAGGGAAAACAGAAGAGGTAAGAATTGAGTGTTTTTGGTGAGAGGAAAACAGGGGAAAATGGACAGAATAGAGGCAAAGAAAAGCAATGTCATAGTAACAAGCTAATAACTAGATCAAACAAGAAATGTGTAGGAAAGTCAAAAAGATGTAAAAGCAAGCTGTAAAATGGAAAGAATCCTCATCAGGAAAGATAGGAAACTGTAATGGTTGGTCTTTCTCCCCTCCCCTCTCTTTTTTTTATTCGGTGTTTCCTGCTTTTGATATTTAGCTATTTAAATATAAAGCTGATATTTAAAGGATTTGAAAAAAAAAAAGTTAATGATATTTATATAAACGGTTGATTCAACATGATTAATAAGTAATTAAAAGTCAAACATGTGATTTCAAAAGAATATATAACTTCTGTCTTTCCAGTTGACGCAGCAGAATCGTTCCAGAGCCTTGTGATGCGAGGCAGGAGCGAGCAAAGGCAGAGGATCGCTCTCGAACGTGTTACTGTCGTTCTTCACCCAAGCAAGGTCCCTACGACCCCGCAGGCGATGTCCGAGGTATCGCTGGTGATCCTCGCCCTGTTGTTGGCCGCGACTTTGTAGCGCCTGCTGCCTCTCCCCTTTGCCTTAAACCACGGTCACACTACTCTTTCGTACAGGGGGGTCCCGAAATATGGAGTGATTTTACACCGTACCCAGCTGGCCGTTGTGGCTGATCCCTTCCATTACTATGGACGGGGAAAGAACCGCCGTGTCGGTCTTTGCCTTCGATATCCGCTGACCCT
>NC_051407.1:32614282-32614675 GCF_015228065.2 Penaeus monodon
TTCATTCATTACCAAAAATGTTTTGATATGCAGTTACACATGCTTTCTCTGATCTATTTTGTACGTAAGTATGGACAGTTATCAGTGTTTATATTATGATTTTATATATGAAAATCAGTCGACGAACGAACAGAAATATTTCAGGGTAGGCGCATGGATCTTCCTTCTAAAGTAGTTATTCCCTCACTGACAATAGTTGGGCCAGTTAAGAATTATGGAATACAAACCACTACAACGACAAGAGCAGGAATGTGAAAAGGTATTTCCAGACATCTATCTACAACAGGAATATCCTCATCATAATATATATTTCAGTCCTTCCTAACACATCACTGCCACTGCTTCATTTTCCTCTTCACCCTTCTAAGGTCAAGAAAAAAAAGCGTCACGGAA
>NC_051407.1:32614699-32614802 GCF_015228065.2 Penaeus monodon
TTAGCATATATACAGTCACTGCTGCTTCCCTCGAAAGCAGTGGTTGGAGATACATGTTTCCTGCTGATATTCCGAGAGTTAATCATATGACATACTTGTTGAT
>NC_051407.1:32616369-32616961 GCF_015228065.2 Penaeus monodon
CCTTATCTGGAGATCACATAACGCAGCCACTTACTCTGACACCTGGAACTTAGCTCTTGAATGCAAAGTCATAACCCAAACCACACTCAAAAGGACTGATATTTAGACAAGATTACCAAAAGACTTCACTAGACTATGGCATGTTGTGAAATTTTCAGTTCAAATATTATATAAAATACTTCCTTGATCTCGGATATACTCGCTTTCACTTGCCAGTAAAATTCAGCAGCTAATTGTACATTATTACACCCAAAAGGAAAGTGTAAAATAACCTTATATTCCCAAAGCTATATACACGTTTACTTCCACACGCTTACCTCGTTGACGTAAAATATTTTTAGACTAAATACACATTTTTCATTATTCCTAAATACTCCTACTCTTCGGCAGAATCTTTACACCCAAATAAACATTTCTTTACTCAGTAGTAAAAATGTCTACTCTTGGAAACAAAATTTGTCATTCTCACACAAAGTGCGGACAAAACTCGCGTATGATTTACTCCCACTCTTTCACAAAGACAAAAATACAGGCGCACACCCATGCGTGTGCAGACCATTTCTTACATTAAATAACACCATATTCAAAAAAG
>NC_051407.1:32616995-32617723 GCF_015228065.2 Penaeus monodon
CTGTTCAACGAAAACACAGATTCTGATACACATAAATTCGACAACACATACGTGTTCCCTGGTGTCGCTTGAATTATGGCCTGCATAAAAATGTTAATGAAAGGAGCATATATCTTGCTCAGAATATTTTAGATTCTCTCAGCAGAAATCGGCACGCAGGACCCAGCCCCTCCTCCTGCTACCCCTCCTTTTCCCTCCTACGCCCCCCTCTCCCATCCGCCCCCTTTCCCCTTACCTTTTCCCCGTCGCCTCCCCCCTACTCCGCCATATACACCAACCGTCTCCTCTCCTCCTGTCTCCTGTTTCTTCACCTCTAACTCTTTATCACTCCCATTACCCCAATTACCTTCCATTATCCCCTCTCCCTATTCCCCGGCCTGAAATGAACAATCAAAGCAGCGTAGACGTCCACTTGATGTTGATTTCCAATTGCATACTGTAGAGCTTCTTAGCAAGTAAAATGTGAACATCGCGGGCACGAAATCGTCCGAATCTCTTGGGGGAACGGCACTGGCCTGTGACACGCTACCGCCCTCTGGCCGGCAATCGACTGCAAGAGTTTGGGTAATTAAGCACATTTTTGCCGTGCCAAGTTTCCTTCATATTAAGACAGCGAGGTTGCGACTCTTCCACTGGCGCCGGCGGCCGAGGGTGAGGCTGGGGAGCACGGCGCCTAAACTGCTCCCGGCCACGGCTTCGGACAGGGAACTACGCACGGTTTTGGATGA
>NC_051407.1:32617771-32617884 GCF_015228065.2 Penaeus monodon
TTTGATTCGTTCAGAGAATTCCAGTTGATATTAAGTTTGCGGAATAACTGACGAGCATTTTCCCTTTGTAGGGATGGATAATTCCAAGGTTATTTTCTCGTAAAGTCAGCTTA
>NC_051407.1:32617908-32618029 GCF_015228065.2 Penaeus monodon
GCGTAATATTTACTTTGGTTCTCCATATTCTTCACAGTGAGCAAGGAGATGAATATAGGTGTAATATTGGAATATAAAGAACAGCTGTCATTCAAAAAGAAGCCTTAGCTAATATCATGCT
>NC_051407.1:32618120-32618816 GCF_015228065.2 Penaeus monodon
TACCTTCTTTTTAAGGGATTAGGTTTTGAATCAAACAAACCGTATTTACTCTAGTTAACACATACGTGTTCAAACTGCGGTGTAAAAAGGGTTATTATGATGATAACAATTCAACAAAATTCCTCCATTTTTCGTTTTTTACCCAGAATTTAATGTCTCTATATTTTTTTTTTTTTTTACCATTTGCTTTAAAAGATTAACATAACGAGAAATATCATCATCCGTGGTTCAAATTTTCCTATAATCTCGTTCCGACACAGATTCATAAAAAGGTAAAGAAAAATATGTCAAACAGTTTGGATTTCATATTATCAAAACATATTTTTCGCTACCTAAAAATATCGCTCATGTCTAATTAAAAAAAAAAAAAAACATTTATACAAAAAGGCTTTTCTAGATTCCCGAACTAGCCATTTAAACATATTCATATTCGTCATGCTTTTTACCTTCACATTTTCCACAACGTTTCTTGTTTTAAACAATTAAGGAGGGCATTATATTAAAACAGACTTTTTGCTAGATTTCTTTCCTTTGAAATTATAAAGATGAAAGTTTAAGAAGTCACAGCCAAAATGTTACTTTCTCCTGCACGACATGAAGAAAAATAGTTTCATTTTTTTTTTCTTAATTTCAGAATGATACGAGGAACACGACACTTCAAACATACACTCTAAGATGGTTGCGGTATTATTGCTG
>NC_051407.1:32619319-32619697 GCF_015228065.2 Penaeus monodon
AGATATGTAAATTGATAGCCACTATCAGGGAAAGAAAAGGAGACATGATAAAGATGTCAATCACTTATGTATCTGCTCGATCTATTTAGATTTTATATTCATTTTTTTTTCTGCTTTTACTCCATCCTATCTTTTCCGATCCTCTCTGCATTTTTCTCATTATTTTTTTTTAGTGAAGGTTGGGTGTGTGTGTGGGGGGGGCGGGTATGAGATAATCCTCCGTAGTTTGATATTCAATTTATATGAATCCTTTATGCTTCATGATACGTAAAACTGGTAACGGAAATGAGGAGGCAAGGAGGAATGATAGAAAATTAAGAAAACGGAAGAACAGGGATGGTAATGCTTTGAGTTAAAAAGTATTAATGACATTTTAAA
>NC_051407.1:32621454-32621549 GCF_015228065.2 Penaeus monodon
ACTATATGTACTAATGCATGTTTTATATTAATATGTATTGATGAGTTATATATGATTTATTTAAATATTATAATATATCGTTTTGTTCGTTTTGA
>NC_051407.1:32622905-32623286 GCF_015228065.2 Penaeus monodon
AGTCTATTGAATCAACGAAGCAAAGTAATTAAGCAAC
Organism: Penaeus monodon; assembly: GCF_015228065.2. Classification (NCBI taxonomy): domain Eukaryota; kingdom Metazoa; phylum Arthropoda; class Malacostraca; order Decapoda; family Penaeidae; genus Penaeus; species Penaeus monodon. The sequence continues at coordinate 32,622,943 of NC_051407.1, forward strand.
ATTTCTTTTTGTTTCCAGCGCCAGGGAATTAATGGCACGGATTAATGAAAAGAAATGTGGTGTACCTACCTCTTTATCTCTGTTTCATTCCTCTTTCTTTCCTCCCCATCTCCTCCCCTTTCTCCTCCGTCTCTTTCTCCCCTCCCACCCCCCTATCCCTCCATCGTCAATATAAACATGGTGAAAAATATGTCGGCGCATATATCGTGGCATCAGCGGTTGGCCGAAGAGTCGTTCAGTAGATATTGCATTTGCAAGTCAAGTGTCTTCCTCGCTGCGATTGACTACGCAAAGGGGAGTTCGTGGTGGGCGTGGCGAGCGTGGGCGAGTGTTTTTTTTTTCGT
>NC_051407.1:32623356-32624027 GCF_015228065.2 Penaeus monodon
ATTTCGAAGGGGGTGATCACTCCATACCTGACGTGGATCTGAAGCTGCAGGAGGAACAAGCGCTCGGGAATACACTGACTCGTTGCTCTCTGTTTACGTCAAGATTCCTTGTTATTTGTCGTTTTAATTCGTCGACTTGCCATCTCCTTCGTTATCTTGAATTGCTTCTTCTTCATCTTCTCTTGAATGGAGCTTCCACTCTTCACTTCTTGTTCTGTCTCTTCGCTTCTATTACAACTTTTTTTCTTTCTCTTTTTTCCTTTTACATTTTTCTTTTCGGACGTTATTCTTTGAATTCACTTTCATCATCATATTTTTTCTCTCAGACTGTCTTCATTTTATTTTCCTTTTTCCTATTTTTGTATCGTTGTTTCTTTGTTTTTCTTCTATTTCTTTCCTATCATTCTCCTTAGTTTCTTGTCCGTCCTTACCTATTCTTCTTCTCTTTCTTTCTTCTCTTCATTGTTTCTTCTTCGTCCAATTTTTTCTCTCTTCTTTTTATTTTTCTTCGTCTAGTTTATCTCTAATCTTACCTTCTTTTCCTCCTCCTCCATCTATTTCTACTTCTTCTCCTCAGTTTCTCCTTCCTTATGTCTCTTTCTTCTTCTCTTAATATTCTTCTCCGTATGTTTCCCCTGCTTCTTCTCCTTCTCCTTCTCCTTCTTCTTTTT
>NC_051407.1:32624731-32625163 GCF_015228065.2 Penaeus monodon
GTTTCTTTCCTCCTTTTACCTTGTTTTACCCCCTTCCTCTCCTACTCTTCCCTCCTTCTCCCCTCCCCACTCTCTTCCTCCTCTCCCCTTTCGCCTTTCCCCTTTCTTCTCCACCTCTTCCCCCTCCTCCGTTCCTCCTCTTCCCCCTCCCCCTTTCCTCCCCTTCCCCCTTTCCCCTTCCTCCTCTTCCCCCTCCCCCCTTCCTCCTCTCCCCCCTCCCCCTTTCCTCCCCTTCCCCCTCCGCTTCCCTCCCGTCCCTTCGGCAAGGTCACCCCACCCTATTCCCCGCGTGATAAGGCACGTTAACTCCGTAACAAGATAAGGCCGTGTTATCCCGTCTGAGCTTATGATTGCTTCATTACATGTCAATTAGTTCCTCCGCCACGTGTTTGCCGAGCCGGGAACTGCCGCCAACTGCGCCGCCCTCTTATT
>NC_051407.1:32628014-32628283 GCF_015228065.2 Penaeus monodon
GTGACTGGCGGGTGAAAGAAGCCGTGTTTGTGCGGATGGCAACGGATTAAATTTGCATAGGGAATCCATCTGGTCCGAGCGCTGCCAAGGACTCGTTCCCGCGTGTCTCGAGTCGACGCTCTGCGATAGCCCTGTAATTGCCGCCTGGCTAAGGAGACACGCTCTTTCCCCGCCCTTGCGCCTGGGAGGATTTCGCTCAGTCTCGCTTGGTATTTTGGCTTTGTTATGCTCTCGTACCCTCGCTTGTCCTTTCTTCCTTCAAGGTAAAT
>NC_051407.1:32628538-32628626 GCF_015228065.2 Penaeus monodon
CCAACAGTTTATTATAAGTGCTTTTTTGTGCATTATTGTGCAATAATGGTAAAAAAATATAACCTAAAACCAAACAAAAAGAAATAAA
>NC_051407.1:32628901-32629006 GCF_015228065.2 Penaeus monodon
ATTCAACACACAGATTCAGATTCAATACTTATAATTAATTTTCTCATCGGCATATAGCCAATTTCAGTTTCATATTTCTTCTGGTAATTTTAATTCACTCCACAC
>NC_051407.1:32629039-32629786 GCF_015228065.2 Penaeus monodon
GAAGTGAATGCAAACGTTATATTCACAACGATAATCAGGTTAATGAAACATTTGGATTATTAAATAACAATAGCAGAGTCTGTATCAATTATATCAAATATAAATATTTCCTATTTGTTTTCACGTATTAGAAGGAAACAAAAGGTCAAATGAAACAATTATTAATGTCTCAGATGAGGAATCATTTAAGCAAATTTAGACACTTCCCTTGAATTAGTGTGTTAAAATAAACTGTGGCTAATTAAAGCTGAACATCACTTATCAAGAATTAACCACAAACCAAAAATACGTTGGGTAAATTTAGTCACGTATGATTAATGATGCACAAAAATATGAACAATAATAATTAATTACACTAAATATATGCAGAAGATTGTAAGCTATTCAATTCTCTGATAATAATTCTCAAGAAGAACATTTATAGACATTAAAGATAGCGCAGATTAATCTTAACGTGATGTTATTTTTCATAGACAGTACAAAATATATTCTCAAACAGCTTTTACCTAGGGTTATTGGTGACTACTTGAAATTGCCTATTGGTATTTCATGTGAGAAATACGAATAGGCAATAGTTTTTGTGACAGTAGTTGCAAGTAATGATATTCGTCATCTTGTTTCTCGGAGCTGAAAATTCACTTATAATGTAACATGATCCTGAAAACTCAAAATGTATAACATACCCATAGCTACTCTGAAGTGTCGTTAACTAGAGAGGCCTTTTCTTCAGGGTACACCTACCCCAAG
>NC_051407.1:32630056-32630763 GCF_015228065.2 Penaeus monodon
CCAGAACTCTTTCAAGTATATCGAAAGTATGCTTGCGGATGAAGCAAACGGTCTCAATTTTTTTTGGATTCATAGCATTGTTTGGTTCGTCCACTTGGGCTTAACTCTCGTTTGTAGTATATAGGCTACTTATGAATTTTGGTGTAGTATTAAAAATAATATATATAATATAGAAGGAGGATGTCGCTCAACTATACAACGGCCTTCTACAAAATCAGATTTATCAGTCGTTTACCAGTTGCGAAGACCATTCAAAAATAAAACTGCCAGAGCATTCGGACGCAGTTTTAACAATAGGCAGCGCGTTATAAGCTGATTTTTTTTTCAGTTACTTGTTTTGAGTTTCATATAACCAAGAAAATCACTTGAATCAGACTCGGAGTCGAGGAAAATGTTTGACAAATGAAAGACGGATGAATTAATGTTCGTCACTATCGTTCTGATGGTCTTTCACATGCGCAGAGACAAGCGCAAGATAATAAGTGTTTTCTCTGATAGTCCTTAAATGGTAACACAAAGCATGCTCCATGGCGAATGCAACTGGTTAACATTTTCCACAAGTTTTCAGTTCAGTTCATTATTTTCAGTAAAATAAAGATTATAATTAGAACAGATTATTTGCTTATTTATCTCTTGATTTCTGTAAAGAACCTCCAGTTAGTTATATTACTATAATTTATTACAAGTAGGAATAAAAGGCGCGCACG
>NC_051407.1:32631114-32631358 GCF_015228065.2 Penaeus monodon
TCACACTCAGTGTGATGAGTTACAAAACAGTATAGCCGTTTTGACTTCGGCTGATTACGTCAGTGATCCTCATAAATGCTGACTGCCTAGTGAATGCATTACCAGCATAGGGCGAGTTAGGGAAAAACTATCAAATAACTCATTCCACACTGTACAATCAAGTATCAACAATATCATGACAGCACAAATGATCGCTCAAGACATGTCCAGAGACTCTCGCATCCTTTCACCCTCTTTTCCCCAC
>NC_051407.1:32631411-32631509 GCF_015228065.2 Penaeus monodon
AGGGGCATCATTACAGCATCTTCTTAGAGGGAGGGGGGCGAATTGAGCACAACCAGTTTCTGGGACGCTGAAAATTTAGTGATTCGATGTGTATTCTT
>NC_051407.1:32631556-32631639 GCF_015228065.2 Penaeus monodon
CGCCCTGTTCTCCCAAGGTTCTCCCAAGTGTTGGAAGGAACCCAACACATTGGCACTTTCCTTGATCGCTACCAAAGACGGCG
>NC_051407.1:32632134-32632231 GCF_015228065.2 Penaeus monodon
GTGCACCCGAGGCTTGAGTAGTTTACAGGATGAACCGTCTAGAAAATAAAAAACACAAAACTGTATATTTGACATTCTTTACATTGATGAATATTCA
>NC_051407.1:32633003-32633216 GCF_015228065.2 Penaeus monodon
TTCATGTTTTGGTTCTCTATCATTATTTCCCCTTTCAGATAAGCTAGACGGAATATTAATGAAACAGCGAGGATTAGCCACGTGACCTGTAATATGTTGGGTGGATCTTCCTGCATGGTTCTGGTGAACTCGCTGAAGCTGATTCCATGTCGACACACATATCGAACTGAGAGAAGAAATGTTCCTCTATTCAGTACGCTGCTATGCCTTGGC
>NC_051407.1:32634083-32634694 GCF_015228065.2 Penaeus monodon
CTTTCGCTGCGATGTCTCCGATTATTACAGTAATTCCCTTGGCCAAGACCTCCTCTATCGCTTTAACATCATGACTGATTTCAGTGATACGCCACTAACCTTCCAACATTTTGCGGACTACCAGTTAGAATACCCCGAGGCCCTCTGCATACCGGTGGGCATTGATGGTCATTTAAGTCATGGTTGATACAGGCTATGGAGGTTATATTAGTGACCCCTTAATAGCGAAGGAGAAAGACCTGCCCTCGGTGTACATATCGCACTTGAATTATACACTGGAAACCCTCGAGTAAGGGAAAGACTATATATAAATACAAGTACGAAATCAACCTCAGATTTTTGGCCGCTGAAGAGTCCAATGTCGAATTGCATTGCTGGCCCCGAAAACTGTAAAGATGAGGAGCTGATAGTAGGAATCGCACTCATGGATTCCTGCTGCTTCGAGTTTCGCGATGACGAGGCGCGGGAAATAAACGAGGGACGAGTCGGAGTCGGAAGACGAAGCTAAAGACAAGGCTAAGCACGAGCGTAAGAGGCCAAAGACGATCAGGAGGCCGAGCAAGAGGCTGCAGTGGAAGTATGCTGCGGTGCAAGCATATGTGCGATGGAGT
>NC_051407.1:32636395-32636461 GCF_015228065.2 Penaeus monodon
TGAGTTGTATGTTATATAATATATTTTTTTTTATATCTATATTCTTTTTATTAATCTTTATCTAAT
>NC_051407.1:32636659-32636744 GCF_015228065.2 Penaeus monodon
TGATAGAGCGTAGTAGTTTTAAAAATAAAAAATTTCGTATATTATATTTTTTATTATATAGTTTATATTTATATATTTAATTTTT
>NC_051407.1:32636858-32637220 GCF_015228065.2 Penaeus monodon
GGCAGATAGATAATAGTAGGGTAGTATATGTATATGTATGTGTACCGCAGAGGTTGAAGACAAACGAGGCATACAAGCATGAGAAAATCCCTCTTAACCCCAGCGCATCACAGAAACCGCATCCCTTCCCTCCCCTCCTTCTCTTCTCCGTCCCCGTTATTTGGTCCCTCTTCTCCCCCCCCCTACCTCTCGCCCTTGATGAGCACATCCGGGCACCGCATCAACGGTAATCACTCATTCTTCAAAGTCTCTCTTTTCTCACACGCTTTTAGCCCTCCCCCCATACACACACACGGTTTACCTACTCTCTGTTCCCATGGTCTTTACTTTCCCTTCCCCCGTTCTCCCTCTTATCCTCTTTC
>NC_051407.1:32637364-32637671 GCF_015228065.2 Penaeus monodon
ACAGCTATTCCCGCCTTCACACCCGCCCTACTCCCCCCCTTCTCCCCTCTCCTCCGGGGGGTGGGGGTGGCGCGTCGGGCGGCCCCACCCCAAAGTCACGTCCGCGCCGCCTCCGTAATCAAGCGGTAAGGACTGTGGCTCGCGCGCTTAATGCTGTTTACTCGGCGACAGCCATCTCTCGCCTTCCCCTCCCTCCCCCCTTCTGCGTCGGGGGGGGGAGGGAGGGGACAAGCAGAGGGGCGGAAAGGGGGGGGAGGGGGAGGACTGAAGGAAGGGACTGACCAGGAAAAAGGTAAATGGAGGAACT
>NC_051407.1:32637708-32638091 GCF_015228065.2 Penaeus monodon
TCCTGCGAAGGGAGAAGGGGCACCGCAGGGAAAAAGATAGGGACAGAGTTGGGTTGGCCCGGGAGTCCCGGCGGTCACTCCCGCCCATGGCCGAGTAGACGGGCGGGCGAGCGGGCCCCTGATTGTAGGGGCCCCTGATTTTGCGCTGCCAAAGCTCTTTCTCCTCGCGTTTGGAGGCGGAGGCCGAGGGGAATCCCCAAAGGGGGCGTGGAGTGATGACATTGCAGCTTTTTAAATTTTAATAGGAGTTTCCTTCCAGTCTCCTGCCGGGAGGGGCCCACGGGCGTCCCCCCGTGTTCGCGCCGCCTCCGCAGGGAATGCTAAACGCCGCAGGCGGGCGGCGAGCCCTCCCCCTCCCCCAGCCAAAGCGCAGGATCGGTCGC
>NC_051407.1:32638114-32638253 GCF_015228065.2 Penaeus monodon
AAGGCTAGGAGAGGCAACGCATCACTGAAGCAAGCAAGTGTTAAGCAACTTGGGCTGAAAGCAGGAGGAGAAAGACACGGAGCTAAGTCATGGCTGCCGCGGGTTTTCTCTTTTTCCTGTCTGTGGTCTACCTGTAATG
>NC_051407.1:32641688-32641755 GCF_015228065.2 Penaeus monodon
TTTATCTGATCTTTTACTGACCTCCTTTTACTGATCTACTTTTACTGATCTACTTTTATTGATCTAC
>NC_051407.1:32643627-32645776 GCF_015228065.2 Penaeus monodon
TGGCCTGGCTGTCCGTAGATTATATCACGGAGAAAGTTCCATACGGATCGTCAAGAAACCCCATATTGCTTTGGTGGCGTAAGACGACCTCCAGCAGAGAACGTGATAACTAAAATCCCTCTTGACGAAGGAAAGTCCACAGTATGTCCTTAAAGACCTCCTTCAGCGAAGTGACCGATGCAAGTGACAGGAGGATGAAATTGGCGAACGTCTTCTGTGTAGCGGGGTACAAGGGTTTTCTTCTAGCCGATAACACTTGTTGGATAAATCGACCTTCGTCATTACAGACTCGGGAAACGATTGGGAGAACACAGTGCGTGGTAAATTTGATTTATCCTCTGAATAGTGATCAATAATACCGGGGAAAGTAAAAGTGAAACTTCGATGTATGTGTTTTTTGTACACACACATTTCTTTTTTTACCATTAAGCCAATATTTCATCTGGAAATGCAATTTACAAACTTATTTTTGCAAAAAATTGGAATGTATAAATAAAAGAAGAGCAAGTTACCAATGTATATATATTTTTATCCTTCGATCTTTTCATGTAATGTCTTAAGGTCAAACAAAATTACATATCCGGTTTCCCAGGATTCCATTATCCTATGATTGTGGTTAGCAAGTAATAACAAATAAATGAAACTATTATAATTATTGTTTTTTGTATTTCCTTTTCCTAATCATATATTACTTTCCTTTCTGACAACCCTGATATGAAACGAAAGGAGAGGAGTAAACCCCACTTAAAGAAAAAAAAAAATATATATATATATATTAGTCACATTCCGGCTTCAACAACACGCAAAGTTCATAGCTAAGAAGAAACAATATGTAGACACTGTGGAGTTGAGTAAAAAAGCGGTTTTTCTTTGTGGTCATCATTCGCATACACACACTCTGATGACGCTTTATTACAGATTATATTCATTTGTGTACAAAAAACAAAAAATCTCCATGACTCTTGTTTTCACGCGTCCGTAGAGCAGCATCTCAAAGTGCGGGAAAATATGATATTCCGACGTGTTAGGATCCAGAAATAGAGTCGATGCTGCAAGAACTTGAACCTACAGTCGATGGTTTTGTCTATGGGCCATCATGTCCCAGTGAGGAGGACCGTTGCACTGAAGCATGCATACACCTTTTGTTATCTTGTCCATGTTGGCTGAGAACGGCCCCCAAGGAGATGTACCATAACCTCCTTTATTTGTGCATCCCTATTCAAGAAAGTCCAGAAACAAAATTGTGAAGGCATCCCCAAAGACAATTACTGTAATCATGCCAAGTGATCCGTGACTCTGCACTTTCTTCGAGTGTAATGTGAAATTAGATGCTTGCACTTACGTGATTACAAAATCGTAGAGGAATGCCCAAGTTTCATTGTGAATCGATCCAGGATATCTTCAAGTTCTGCACTGAAAAAACTCAATATTTTATGTGACGCCCTTCTACAGACGTGGTTCAGCTCGAGCTATGAAGCGGAGGACTCACCGTGCCGATACCTTAAATACTTTGACGTGATCGTTGAGGATCGTTTTAGTGGACCCAACAGTCAACACTTCAAGTGTAATACGCTTAGGAGATACATGTCTCTCAAGTTCTCCACACTATTCTCATTTCCTTGTGTGTGCGCTCACGGTGACTACTGCGTGGGTTGTCTTCAACGGTATATCTTGGAGGGAGCTATCCAATTACTGACTGACGTTTAAGCAAGAGCATTGTTATTCGCAGTTATTCGCAGATTACCCTTGATACCTGCTTCCGTCGCACTATGAATCTTGTTCATTTCTGTCAGAGTTATCAATCAGTATTAAAAGAATACCGAGACGATGCAAAATGGAATTGATAGAGACTATGTAATCAGTCATCTGATGGACGTAAATTTACTTATATCACATTACATGTTCAATTTCCGTAAGGAAAGAAAAAAGTCAGAGAAAATCAACATATTGCAAAATTCGCTGGAATTTATATCTTTCTAATCCAGTTTTCGCTGAGGCGCGGAAAGAGCCAGCGGAAGGGTTTGCCTTGCTCCTTGTGCTGAAGTAAGCGGTGCGCCAATCAAAGCCTTACTGTTTTACGAATCCTGCTACGGCCGTTTACTCTTTGATTGCCTCATGCCACCCTTATCTTCCTTTCCCTTCGTCTTGT
>NC_051407.1:32646034-32646346 GCF_015228065.2 Penaeus monodon
TTTCTGTCATTTCACTATCTCTCTTTCATTTTCTTTTTTTCCCACTCTCTCTAGTTTGACCCTTTTCCTCTCACTTTCAAATTCTACTACACTTGTTTCACATCTCCTTTTCTTTTCCTCCCCCTACTCTCTTCGTAACCCCGCCCCCCTTACCCTCACCCACACCCCACCACAGCCTCCTCAGCCTCTCCTGTCCCTTCCCCAATACACGCTATAACCCCGGGCTTTCATAAGGTCCAATCACCTGGTTTATGCTTCAGGAATCACACCATTACTGACAGGAAGCGCTGTCAACTACTCTGCGACATATAG
>NC_051407.1:32646507-32647013 GCF_015228065.2 Penaeus monodon
GAGATGATATCAAATATAAAAGCAATGTAAAAGTGTCAACATTAATTAAAGTTATGAAAAAATATTAACGCGCATGCTGCATATAGAATCGCTAGATAAGATTAAAAGAAAAGAAAAGAAAAGAAAAAAGTATATTTGATATAATGAACAAATATAGCTGAGTTTACTTGTTGTGGAGGCTTTGAATTCAAACGACCGAGCCTGAACAAATACAGTCCTTATCTTCAGGTGAATTTCCCTATGAGTGTTTTCGGAAGAATTAGCATTTTGTATTCAGTATCACGAATATGACTCTCAAGATCAATACCTCTAAAAAGCAAGCGTGTCCCATATTACCATAGCCATAATTATCCGCTTTATACTGTGTAAAGATACCAGTGATGAAGAAGATGATGTTAGTACCAATAATTACGAAAAAAAGCAATGGCATCAAACATGATAATGATGATTGCAATAAATAGCACGATATTGCATAATCGATGTGATAAAACATATATTACGAAAAT
>NC_051407.1:32650422-32650503 GCF_015228065.2 Penaeus monodon
TATACTGTTAACAAATAGAATTTCTTTCAAATTCTGCAAATAATTTATCACACTCGTTTTCCTGGAAAACCGGATTACAGC
>NC_051407.1:32652419-32652502 GCF_015228065.2 Penaeus monodon
TTACTAAATCATAATCAAATTTCGGAATCCGACATCGGGTGGTTCCTTGGCGCCACGCTGTCTGGCGGCGTCGATGCCATATA
>NC_051407.1:32654060-32654580 GCF_015228065.2 Penaeus monodon
CACCATCGCCAACTGCATGAGAGTCAAGGTGACGACCAAGAGCGTCTCGTGAGATCCAGAGGTGTGGCGAAGGGCGGCTCATGAGAGTCTACAACTCTGTGAAATAAGCTACGGGAAAATAAGCAGTGTTATGTCTCCTCACTGTTATGTTGACCGAACAGTGAAAAGTTGCTTAGTGATAAATGGGAGTGGTTTGTGATTTCGTTCATGTTGATTTTGGGAGGATGAAGTGGATTACATAACACCAGCTTAGAACAACATTATTTCTCTTTTCCATACATTTCGCGAATAGTTTGCAAAATCGCACCTAAAAAAGATAAAAAGTTCTATTTTTCATTAAAACTGACGCAAGCAGTAAAGGTATCACTGCATTTTTTGCAATTTATTAATAGCTAATCAACTTTTTGAAGGATAGTTTCACTCGGCAATTACAAATGCGGTTAAATGTAAAAAGTATGATTTTGATTCCGGATAAAAAGAGAGAGAGAGAAAAAAAAAAACTTAATTACACACACAATTA
>NC_051407.1:32654740-32655336 GCF_015228065.2 Penaeus monodon
AATGAACTGAAAATTTGAACCATTTTTTAAAATCTGATCATCGGAACAGCTGATAAATGTTGCACGATAACCGAGAAAGAGATTTTTTTTCCTTCTTGAAAGAATCCTATTTTTGCAAGGTCATTAAAAGAACTATTGTTTTGAGTGCGAATCTGATAAAGAAAGAGAGAAAAGTTCTTATCCTGCAAACGAAAGAGAAAGAGAAAGAAAAAGATTGTGACAAACAGTTACAAACAGAATATCAAAGCAGAAGTAAATGGAATATATTCATCATGAAGAATTTAGCCGCTTTCGAAATGTCCCGAGAGATAGGAATTCGAAGTAACGAAATGAGAGAAAGAATGGGAAAGAAAGAATAACTATAAATGTTTAAAAAGACCGAAGAGTATGTAAAGCGAGAATGGAAAGGGAGACAAAGAAAAGCGGAAAGGTATTAATTTCACAAAGGAAAAAGTGCCGAAGCAAATCCAGTTTCACGTCACATCTTTTGAACCTTTACATGCTGTTTGTTTTACAGGGAAATGAAGGAAAATTATTAGTTTTCCGACTCTCAAGAGAAGCAGCGATATGAATCACATTGTTTGTGTATACGTATA
>NC_051407.1:32655379-32655519 GCF_015228065.2 Penaeus monodon
GTGTGTGGAAATATGAAGCTTCCTGACATCTATTTACGGTTCTGTGAAATAGAAGTGAGAGTCATGCAAATAAAAGCACACGGCGGTATTTTTTAAGAACATTTTCCCAACGGCTTTTCAGTCTTTGTATTCCTGTACTT
>NC_051407.1:32656286-32656715 GCF_015228065.2 Penaeus monodon
CAATAAGCCGAATCTTCCCCTCACTTCAGCTGGCTGGACTGATGCAATAAACAGCCCACTCGTGTTCTGTGCCCAAAATTACGTATGTAAATAGTCTATCCGCAATTTCAAAAACATACAGATTTAACAGATATGAGCGGCGTTTACCTCTTTCATTAGGTGAATTTAGCAACCTGAATATGCATTTGCGTTCGGTGACAGCAAAGTTATTTTTTTTTCACTCTCTCTTTTTGGCTTTTATTTAATTCGTGCATCGTTAAATTCTACTTTTATTCTTCCTGTTTTTTTCGTGGTGTATTATTTTTGTCTAAGACACTTTTTGAGAAGGTGTTACTGGTTGGGATTTATATAGAAAGTGTTTATGCAGATTTTTTTTTTTTTTTGATGTGCTGGTATATAGAATATGCATTGTAGAAGTTGAGATAGTCA
>NC_051407.1:32658574-32658972 GCF_015228065.2 Penaeus monodon
ATTTTATAAATAAACACAAAGTTTTTTTTTTGTTACTGAGAAGACTGCAAAATTTATACGTTTGACATTTCGACCCATGTCTTTCTTGTACAAAAAATGATTGATTTGACGGGAGAAAATAATTTCTTTTTGAACATTAAATACATGTTAAAAGCAGTTACGTCACGACTTCATTCATATGTACAGACATATATAATACTTAAAGAACAATATATCCATCAGCTTTTTATTCTTCTTCTTCTTTTATCATTTCTGAATCATGACAAGCATTACCCTTTTTTTGTGTGAATGTAAAATTAGAAAGTTAGATGAGGCCACTTTTATTAGAATGTTTTTAGACCTCTCTTCCCCTTTACAACCGTCCATTTTACCTTTTATATCCTACTTCTTTTTGCTAT
>NC_051407.1:32659602-32660017 GCF_015228065.2 Penaeus monodon
CCCCCCCCCCCCATTGTGACGTGACAAGGGCCCCGCGGTGTCCTTCTTCATTATCTCTCCTCATTACCTCCGGCGACGCCTGACACGTCTTTCTGGGAAATGCTCTCCTCATGTTTTATTTACAGCTTCGTGGAGTTAGGGTAGGGGGGGGGGAGTGAGGGGAAATTGAGAGGGATAGGGTTGGGGGGGTGGGGAGGAAATGGAGGATGGGGGGATGGGGGGATGGGGGTAAGGAAATGAAGGGTAGGGGGAGGGGGGAAGGAAATGAAAGATGGGGGGATGGGGATGGGGGGGAGGTAATGAAGGGGGTGGGGGATGGAGGGAGGATTGAGGTTGGGGAAATAAATTGAGGGGGGGGGGAGTTGGGGGTTTAGGAAAATAAAAGAGGTTGGGGTTGTGGAAAATGGTGGGGTGA
>NC_051407.1:32660461-32660622 GCF_015228065.2 Penaeus monodon
ATGGATAACGCGTTTCTTCTTTCTCCATCTTCGTCTTCTTTATTTTTTCCATCTTTCTCTTTTTATCCATCTCTGTCTCCCGTTCACTTTTCCTTTGCTGTTCCCCTTTTCTCAGCCAAGGGACGAGGGGAAAGAGAAATAAATAAATAAAGGAAGCGATG
>NC_051407.1:32660964-32661050 GCF_015228065.2 Penaeus monodon
CTTTCCCGTCATCCAGGGAACACACAGATTTTTCTGAAAATAATTGACTCTAATCTATTAAAACCGAATCTAATCTTTTTTCTAAC
>NC_051407.1:32661096-32661323 GCF_015228065.2 Penaeus monodon
CAAGTACTTCTACACATTCAAAGTAAACAACAAAACAGAAAAAAGAGTGAACAGTGAACGCCTTAGTCTTGATTCATACTAAGCCACACAAGCTCTCGAAGTCACAAGAACAAGGAAGAGGCACACGCGTCACGGGGATCTACTAGGCCATTATCAGATTTCCCACGCGGAAGGAAACAGACTTTCACGAAATCTACGGAATATTGATTCTGTAATTTTTCTCTCGC
>NC_051407.1:32663562-32663646 GCF_015228065.2 Penaeus monodon
CTCGTTCAAATGCATTTTTGTGGGGGATAGGGATTTGTCCCCCTGATTAGCAAGGGGGCTATCTTCTTCGGGGGGAAAACCTCC
>NC_051407.1:32663928-32664027 GCF_015228065.2 Penaeus monodon
GGTTTTTCTGGCCCCGTATTGTTTTAATTTTATATTTTTGGTGTTTACCGGGTTTTTGTTTTTTAGAATTTTTTAAAAAATGTTTTTTAAAGATTCTGA
>NC_051407.1:32666795-32667464 GCF_015228065.2 Penaeus monodon
TTCGTTGCAGGTAGTTAAAGCGATACCAATGCCGATATTCAGTTCTAAGAAAATATCCCCACCAGGGTTCTCATTCGCGTACTTGTCAACCCGACCTAGTTCTACCGATATCTAAAATTCCCCTAGACCAGTGGTCCTAAACATTTTAGGCGATGGCCCACCACCCTGTTGAATTCATACAACAAACTTTTTTGTTTCAAAATGTTTTCTTCAAAAAGAATGTCGGAATTATTGTTCTAATTTTCCTTTTTTGAAATGTATGTACAAAATCAAATATTGAAATCTGTAAATTTAAAAACTCATTTCGGGTTTTTATTAAACCCTTTTTTCAGCAATAAACTTTTGGTTTCCCTTTCCACTGCCGAATTTTAAATGTTAGGTTTGGGACTTGGCAACAAAAAACGCTTACCCTTTTCCACTAAATTTCGTTTCTCTCTTCGATGTAAGGCAAAAGAAAACTTTATGAAAATGAATCTCAGTAGGCAAAGATCTGCAAAAATCATTGAATCTAAACTCTTGGTCTAACAAAACCAAATAAATTATTCTAATATCTACTAATTAAAAGTCGTATGAAAAATTCTAATAGCTAATCGAAAAAAATCTGGAAAAGGGTTTTATAAAAATGGTAAATGATAATAGTAATAATGGAAAGTAATAGAAAAAAGAGGG
>NC_051407.1:32667520-32667589 GCF_015228065.2 Penaeus monodon
TTAAAAAAATAAGATAAATGATAAATTGTAAAATTTGATTGTCAAAACAAAATCATATGATATCTATGT
>NC_051407.1:32667623-32667691 GCF_015228065.2 Penaeus monodon
AAAATTATAATTTTAGTCATAAAATTATCTCTATCTATCTCTCAATTCACGCACAAAAGTTAAATTTT
>NC_051407.1:32667768-32667839 GCF_015228065.2 Penaeus monodon
TTTAATCATACAACTACATCACACTCACTCACATATTGTGTATAGTAAAAAATCAGATATCTTTTAAGGCT
>NC_051407.1:32667923-32668026 GCF_015228065.2 Penaeus monodon
AAATTATTGTTACTATTGTCATTTAAATAAACGAAAAAAAAAATTTTGTTTTTTAGTTTTTTTATTCCATGTTACCCCTTTAATATAACATGGGGGGGGATTG
>NC_051407.1:32668361-32668639 GCF_015228065.2 Penaeus monodon
GAAACATTTTCATTTAACGTTTCTTAGTATCTTAGGGTTTTGATAAAATTAATTTATAAAATTTTCTTCTCACTGTAGGTTTTATTTAAATGGAACTTTTCACAAGTTTAATTTTTCATTAATTATTTACAAACACATAACCCTTCAAAATTCTCAAAAAAAAATATACTTAACAAATGAATTTTTCAAATTCTGCAAAAATTTATCACACTCGTTTTCCGAAAACCGGGTTAAGCCAAAGTTTAAAAACACCAAAACAAATTTCTTTTTTCCCCCCC
>NC_051407.1:32668935-32669145 GCF_015228065.2 Penaeus monodon
GTTTGCAAAATCGCACCTAAAAAAGATAAAAAGTTCTATTTTTCATTAAAACTGACGCAAGCAGTAAAGGTATCACTGCATTTTTTTGCAATTTATTAATAGCTAATCAATTTTTTGAAGGATAGTTTCACTCGGCATTAAAAATGCGGTTAAATGTAAAAAGTATGATTTTGATTCCGGATAAAAAGAGAGAGAGAGAGAAAAAAAACT
>NC_051407.1:32669322-32669910 GCF_015228065.2 Penaeus monodon
AATGCCCTGAAAATTTGAACCTTTTTTTTAAAACTGATCATGGGAACAGCTGATAAATGTTGCACGATAACCGAGAAAGAATTTTTTTTTCCTTCTTGAAAGAATCCTATTTTTGCAAGCCCATTAAAAGAACTATTGTTTTGAGTGCGAATCGATAAAGAAAGAGAGAAAGTTCTTATCCTGAAAACGAAAGAGAAAGAGAAAAAAAAAGATTGTGACAAACAGTTAAAAACAGATATCAAAGCAAAGTAAATGGAATATATTCATCATGAAAAATTTAGCCGCTTTCGAAATGTCCCGAGAGATAGGAATTCGAAGTAACGAAAGGGAGAGAAAGATGGGAAAGAAAGAAAAACTATAATGTTTTAAAAGACCGAAGAGTATGTAAAGCGAGAATGGAAAGGGAGACAAAGAAAAGCGGAAAGGTATTAATTTCAAAAAGGAAAAAGTGCCAAAGCAAACCCCGTTTCACGTCACATCTTTTAAACCCTTTTTACAGCTTTTTTGTTTACAGGGAATGAAGGAAAAATTATTATTTTTCCGACTCTCAAGAGAAGCAGCGATATGAATCCTTTGTTTGTGTATACG
>NC_051407.1:32669956-32670091 GCF_015228065.2 Penaeus monodon
GTGTGTGGAAATATGAAGCTTCCTGACATCTATTTACGGTTCTGTGAAATAGAAGTGAGAGTCATGCAAAAAGCACCGGCGGTATTTTTTAAGAACATTTTCCCAACGGCTTTCAGTCTTTGTATTCCTGTACTT
>NC_051407.1:32670918-32671382 GCF_015228065.2 Penaeus monodon
GTGTTAACATCACGTAAAAACCGCTTCCTCTTTCCATAAGCCGAATCTTCCCCTCACTTCAGCTGCTGGACTGATGCAATAAACAGCCCACCTCGTGTTCTGTGCCCAAAATTACGTATGTAAATAGTCTATCCGCAATTTCAAAAACATACAGATTTAACAGATATGAGCGGCGTTTTTCCTCTTTCATTAGGTGAATTTAGCAACCTGAATATGCATTTGCGTTCGGTGACAGCAAAGTTTATTTTTTTTTCACCTCTCTTTTTGGCTTTTATTTAATTCGTGCATCGTTTAAATTCTACTTTTATTCTTCCTGTTTTTTTTTTGTGGTGTATTATTTTTGTCTAAGACCTTTTTGAGAAAGGGGTTACTGGTTGGGATTTATATAGAAGTTTTTTATGCAGATTTTTTTTTTTTTTTATGTGCTGGTATTAGAAAAATGCATTGTAGAAGTTGAGAAGTCA
>NC_051407.1:32671734-32672203 GCF_015228065.2 Penaeus monodon
CTGTCACATAGTCTCAGTGTGACTATCTCAACTTCTACAAAGCATATTCTATATACCAGCACTCAAAAAAAAAAATCTGCATAAACACTTTCTATATAAATCCCAAACCCGTAACACCTTCTCAAAAGTGTCTTTAGACAAAAATAATACACCACGAAAAAACAGGAAGAATAAAAGTAGAATTTAACGATGCCGAATTAAATAAAAGCCAAAAAGAGAGAGTGAAAAAAAAAACTTTGCTTCACCAAACGAAAATGCATATTCAGGTTGCTAATTCACCTAATGAAAAGGTAACGCCGCTCATATCTGTTAAATCTGTATTTTTTTTGAAATTGCGGATAGACTATTTACATACGTAATTTTGGGCACAGAACACGAGTGGGCTGTTTATTGCATCAGTCCACCAGCTGAAGTGGGGGAAGATTCGGCTTATTGGAAAGAGGAGCGGTTTTTAAAGTGATGTTAACAC
>NC_051407.1:32673024-32673239 GCF_015228065.2 Penaeus monodon
ATGTAATTTAAAACCTGTCAATTTAAATTTTCTTGCACTATGAAGATTTCCGTCCTTTTTCACTTTTTTTTCTACGAAAGTCCCGGAATACAAATTTGAAAGCGTTGGGAAAATGTTCTTAAAAATACCGCCGTGTGCTTTTTTTTTGCATGACTCTCACTTCTATTTCACCCGAACCGTAAATAGATGTCAGGAAGCTTCATATTTCCACACAC
>NC_051407.1:32673287-32673864 GCF_015228065.2 Penaeus monodon
CACAAACATGTGATTCATATCGCTGCTTCTCTTGAGAGTCGGAAAAATAATAATTTTCCTTCATTCCCTGTAAAACAAACAGCATGTAAAGGGTTCAAAAGATGTGACGTGAAACTGGATTTGCTTCGGCACTTTTTCCTTTGTGAAATTAATACCTTTCCGCTTTTCTTTGTCTCCCTTTCCATTCTCGCTTTACATACTCTTCGGTCTTTTTAAACATTTATAGTTATTCTTTCTTTCCCATTCTTTCTCTCATTTCGTTACTTCGAATTCCTATCTCTCGGGACATTTCGAAGCGGCTAAATTCTTCATGAGAATATTCCCATTTACTTCTGCTTTGATATTCTGTTTGTACTGTTTGTCAAAATCTTTTTTCTTTCTCTTTCTCTTTCGTTTGCGGGATAAGAACTTTTCTCTCTTTCTTTTCAGATTCGCACTCAAACAATAGTTCTTTTAATGACCTTGCAAAATGGGATTCTTTCAAGAAGGAAAAAAAATTTTTCTCGGTTATCGTGCAACATTTATCAGCTGTTCCGATGACAGTTTTTAAAAAATGGTTCAAATTTTCAGTTCATTG
>NC_051407.1:32674014-32674243 GCF_015228065.2 Penaeus monodon
TAATTGTGTGTGTAATTAGTTTTTTTTTTCTCTCTCTCTCTCTTTTTATCCGGAATCAAAATCATACTTTTTACATTTAACCGCATTTGTAATTGCCGATTTAAACTATCCTTCAAAAAGTTGATTAGCTATTAATAAATTGCAAAAAATGCAGTGATACCTTTACTGCTTGCGTCAGTTTTAATGAAAAATAGAACTTTTTATCTTTTTTAGGTGCGATTTTGCAAAC
>NC_051407.1:32674584-32674664 GCF_015228065.2 Penaeus monodon
GCTGTAATCCGGTTTTCCAGGAAAACGAGTGTGATAAATTATTTGCAGAATTTGAAAGAAATTCTATTTGTTAACAGTAT
>NC_051407.1:32675201-32675309 GCF_015228065.2 Penaeus monodon
CAATCCGCCCCATGTTATTATTGAAGGTAACATGGACATGAAAAACATAAAAAACAAAACTTTTTTTCTGATCTATTTATAATGACAAGTAACAAATTTTAAATAAAA
>NC_051407.1:32675807-32676426 GCF_015228065.2 Penaeus monodon
ATATTTAGCTCATTAGAATTTTGCATACGATCTTTAAGTCTAGTCAGATATTAGAATAATTTATTGGTTTAGTTAGATCCAAGAGTTTAGATTCAACTGATTTAGTCAGATCTTAGTCCTACTGAGATTCATTTACATAAAGTTTCTTCTTTTGCACATTACATCGAAGCAGAGGAAGCGACTTGCAGTGGAAAGTGATAAGCGTTGTGTGTTGGTCCCAATCCTAACACTGAAAATCTCGGCAGTGGAAAGGGTAACCAAAAGTCTGATTGCAATGAAAAGGCCTTAATAAAACCTGAAATGAGTTTTAACCTTTACACGATTTCAATATTCAGATTGTGTGACATACATTTCAAACGGATAGATTAGAATTCACATAATTCCAGACATTCTTTTTTGAAGAAATACATTTCGAAACAAAACGTTTGTTGTATGTGTAATTCAACAGGGTTGGTGGTCCATCGCCTAAAACTGTTGAGGACCACTGGTCTAGGAATTCTAGATATCGTGTAGAACTACTGGTCATGGGTTGACAAGTACGCTGAATGAGAACCCTGGTGGGGATATTTTCTTAGAACTGAATATCGGCATTGGTATCGCTTTAACTACCTGCAACGAA
>NC_051407.1:32679599-32679675 GCF_015228065.2 Penaeus monodon
CGCCGAAGAAAGATAGCCCTCTTTGCTAATCACGGGTTACAAATCCCTATCCCTACAAAAATAGCATTTGAACGAG
>NC_051407.1:32680058-32684499 GCF_015228065.2 Penaeus monodon
GTAAGGTGCAGTAAATTTGACATGAAGTAATTGCCAAATAACATTAATATTCATAACAAGTTTTGGGCATTCCCTCTGTGCCCCCCCCCCCTCTCTGTCCGAGTTCAGCCAGTTCTGCGCATGCGCAGTAAGCACCTGCTCCTGCCGCCATTACTCCCTCCTCCCCTCTCCTCACCAGCCTGTCGCAGTTGACCGTAACCCAAATTATATAGCAAGTTTTATTTTAAAGATCTTTCGTGCTTTTGATTTTGTATTAAAAATACAACCCATGAACTCCACCTGAACCCACCTGAAAATAAAAACATCGGTAATTGTCCCGACCATTGCTGGGCACAGCCACGCAACCTGCTGCATCACCAATCCCGAGATCATGAACTTACAAGAAATGAAAATGCTGATGGAAGTTCAGTCCGAAGCATACAAAACTTCGCTGCAGGTCTTTGTTGACCAATTCAACGCAAATATTGCAGCATGTCAAGACACTGTTGCAGAACTAAGAAAAAGCCTAGAATTCAGCCAGGCCCAAATGGACGAAATGAAAGGCCAAATTAAGTTGGTCCAAGCAGAAAAGCGATCTGACGCCAATACCATCGATGGCCTGCGCAAAGAAGTGGCTGAAACTCGGGAGAAACTGGAGAGCTTTGCAATAAGATGCAACGAGTTGGACGACCTTCAACGCCGCAACAACCTGAGGATCGACGGAAGTGGATGCCGAGACGCCCGAACAGACTGCCGTGTCCGTGACTTCCCTACTGCGGGAGAAGCTCGAGCTACCGAGTCTCTCCATGGAGTCTGCTCACCGAATGGGGCAGCGCCAGGAGAACCGCCCTCGCCCCGTGGTTGTGAAATTCAAGCGACAGGTCGACCGGGATGCTGCGCTTAGGCACGGGAAGAAACTCAAGGAACCAAGATCTACCTGAACGAAGACCTTTGCCCAGCTTCGCAGAAGATGAAGGCCGACCAACTCCCTGCCCTCCGTGCTGCGAGAGCCCAGGGCAAGATCGCATACTTCGTCAACACGAAACTCGTTATCAAAGAAAAGACGAACCACCAACGACCGGGATCAGAGAATGCCGCCCAACCCAACCACTCCTCCACCATGGACAAGCAGCACCAGCCATCGCAGCATCCACGACTCGCCGAGACAGACAGACGCATCACCCGGCAAACGGCAAGTGCGAGCCAACAGCAGATCTAGTCACCATATTGGTCTGGAATAGCTAAATTGTAAGTTGATGTCTTCTTGCTCCCAATGGCTTACACAAATGACTTACCTTTTCATAGTTTGAATAATTCTGATTTGCATATTTTAATAAATGATGGAAGTTTTCCTAATTTCTTAATTCATGACATTAACAATCAAACTCTTCATCCATTACTAACAAATGATTTTAACGCGAGAGATTCGGATACCAGAGGCATCGACTTAAACTGTGTAGACTCCCTTAACACCAACTATGATCCTCCAGCCAATAGTCTGACAGTTCTCTCTTTTAACATACGTAGTCTGCCACAAAATATTAATTATTTTAATTACCAATGCCTAGATGAAATTACAATCAAGTGCAATATTATAGGTTTATGCGAAACACGCCTTGATGACAATATCTGCAACTTATACCCCATTGAAGGTTACATTCCATATTTTAATAATAGGAGTACTAAACGTGGTGGTGTGGCAATTTACCTCTCTGAACCATTTCAAGGCACTATTAGAACTGACCTTACTATGCTACTCCCCCATATCGAAACCATTTTCCTAGAAGTTAATGAAAATCGGGATACATTTTCAGTTGGCATGATCTATCGGCCTCCTAACTCCTCCAAATCAGCATTTCATGAATCAATAGTTGGTATATTGGAAATAATGTCATCAATGCCTAGGATTTCATGCATTCTCATGGGAGATTTTAACCTTAACCTATTGAAATATGATGAAAATCCAGTTCACGTTTTATTACTCTGTTATACTCTTACATGTTTTATCCAACTATAACCAAACCCACAAGAGTTACCAACACAAGTGCTACATTAATTGATCAGATATGGCATAACAATTTACAGACGTACTATTCTAGTGGTATTATTTATGCAACCATAAGTGATCACTTTCCTATTATTAATACTTTTATAACTGGGAAGCCTAGGAATGATTCCACTCAGATTAAAAAATCCAAGAGAATGGTTAATCCCCAAAGTATTTCCTCACTGAAATCTGCGTTAAGTGAAACTGACTGGCAGACTATTCTAAATAATGGAGATGTGGATGCTGACTTTAAATGCTTTGTCAAAAAGTTTTCTGAACTTTATAATCATCATTGTCCAATTAAGCAACTGAATATCAAAATTAAACATCTGAATAAACCTTACATCAATCCAGCAATTTCAAACTCAATTCAAATTCAGACACAAATTACAGAGAAAATATGCAAAGTGGCCTCTGACTTATGGTGATACCTTTAAAAGATACAGAAACACTTTAACTCGAGTTATTAAATGTGCTAAAGCCAATTATTTTAAATCCAAGCTGCAAGAATATGCATGGAATATTAGGAAAACCTGGGACTTTGTAAATGAAATACTTAATCGTAGCAGAAGAACTAACAATCAAACTTCATTTATTTTTAATAATAATGTAACATCTGACCCCAGAGACATTGCAGATGGCTTCAATTAATATTTCAGCACAATTGCATCTAATTTGAGTCACAAACCATCCCAACACCATAATGACTTTACTAAATATCTCCCAAGTCCCTCCAAATTCTCTCTAAGATTATCTCCGGTCTCTCACACTGAACTTAGTGTTATAATTAAGAGTTTAAAGCATTCTGCGCCCGGGCATGATGATATATCCTCAGAAATCATAAAAGAGTGTGCATCAGAAATAATTCCTCATCTGAAAGACCTCATAAATAAATCATTTAAAACAGGAATCTTCCCCAGTCACCTGCAAATTGCCAAAGTTGTTCCCATTTACAAAAAGGGG
The DNA here is from genome assembly GCF_015228065.2 of Penaeus monodon. NCBI lineage: Eukaryota > Metazoa > Arthropoda > Malacostraca > Decapoda > Penaeidae > Penaeus > Penaeus monodon. The sequence goes on from NC_051407.1 coordinate 32,683,048, forward strand.
ATAAGATATTGCCAGGAAACTATAGACCCACATCCATATTGTCATCATTCAGCAAAATATTTGAAAAAGTGGTGTGCTTTAGACTGCTGAATTACTTGCAATCCTAGTCCCTGCTATCTCCATGCCAATATGGTTTTCGTCCTAATTATTCCACTGAACTAGCAATTCAACGTTTAACTAATGCAATGTATGAATCTATAGACAGAAAACTATATCAAATTACAATATTTTGCGACCTATCAACAGCCTTTGATACCATCTCCAATGAATTTTGTTGCATAAACTTCACGTGTACGGAATCCGATTCCCTGTGTTCAAATGGCTTAATGGTTATCCTAGCAACAGAAAACAGTATGTTATATATGACAACACTAAATCAAGTTTAACAAATATTAAACATGGTGTTCCTCAAGGATCAGTTTTGGGTCCAGTATTATTCTTAATATATATCATTGACATTGTCCAATGCAGCTCCAAGCTAAATTTCTTACTCTTTGCTGACGACACAAATCTATACATAGCAAATAAAGACCCATCAATTCTTACAGAATCGGTGAACCAAGAACTTGTTAATTTACCAAACTGGATTAAAGGTTGATTTTAAATAAATCAAAAACGCATTACCTCATTTCACACTCTTCTAGTCATAAACCCAAAGTTGATGTTGAACTAGATAATCAAATAATAAAAAGAGTGGAGGAAGCAAAATTATTTTGGAGTTATTTTGGACAGCTGATTGATGTGGAAGTCACATATTAATGAAATTAAAGTAAAATTATCTAAAGTTTCTGGTATGCTTTACAAAGTTCGTGACTACATGAACCTTGACAATCTAAAGCAGCTCTATCTGTCGCTTGCCTATATTATATTGCTCTGCAGTTTGGAGTGGCGCCAGTAAGACAAGTCTCCACTCCCTCGAACTGGCTCAGAAAAGGTTGATAAGGACAAAGCCTATAATGATTTTTCAAATTTTCAAAGAACTGTCTCTGTTAAAATTGAAAGATATTTTCTTCCTTCAAACTAGTCTTCTTGCGTACAAATCAGTGAACTGCTTAATTCCGTCAGAAAATGATTTCCATGTGTCCAGGCACTCTTTTAATACACGAGGAGTTCATGAAGCTCTAAGACTTCCTCAGTGTAGGACTCGTCATGCTCAGCAAAGTCTAATATACAGGGGATCCAAGATATGGAATTCTACTGGTGAATCCATTAAACGCATCCCGTCCATTAATTCCTTTAAACATGCCTTGAAAAAACACTTATGTTGTGACTACTAGTCTGGAGCTTAATCTTTTTTTTCTAGTTTTATCTTAGTTTCTCTGAAAATGTGTAATTCCAAATTATTTTTTTATTATTTTATTCGTTGACACTCGTGCATTTTTCTAGGTGTATTCCAACCTTCTTATGTTTTTATGTTTGAATTTCTTGTGTTTTCCACTTTCAGCTTTTTAA
>NC_051407.1:32684640-32684849 GCF_015228065.2 Penaeus monodon
CTAGCCATATATTCATAATTTCACTAGTTTTATGTTGATTATATTATATTTGATTTAGGTTTGTATTCCTCTGGTCTTTTGATTGTTTGTTAATGTTTTACTGTCATATTACTTGCTTATCCTTGTTTTTGATTTTGTCATTTGCTAATATTAATTGCTAGATTAATGTTTATATCTACTCTAGTCTTATGCCTAGTCATCTTTAGCCC
>NC_051407.1:32684887-32685013 GCF_015228065.2 Penaeus monodon
ACTATTTCGAATTTCCAAAATGTCAGCAAAGGAGTTATAGCTCAGCTGACTATTATGCCAAATTGCACTTTTATATTATAATTTGTTTTAATGTATCGACCTTTATGGCAATAAAGAACCAATCAA
>NC_051407.1:32686097-32687321 GCF_015228065.2 Penaeus monodon
CTGGTTCGACGCAAATGCAAGATCACTGCAATGGAGCGTCAGCAAAAACGGTTTTTATTCTACTTTCCTCCTTTTTTCTTTGGGGGGAGGGTATTTATTGATAGTTTTCTTCGTAATAATTCTTTTCCTTATACATTGCCGTTTTTTTTTTCTCTTTTCTTCCTCTTCTCTTTCTTCTTCAAGGTTTTCTTCTCAGGTCTTTTAATTGCTTCCTCTTGAGCCTCTCTTTCTCTTCTTTCTCTTCGTTTTCCGTTCCTTCTTTCTCTCTTTATCTTTCTCCAGTTCCTTTTGGCCTTTTTTCCCTATCTACTTCTTCCCCTTTTCGCTTTCTTCCTATTTCATCTTCGTTGCCTTCCTCATCCTCTTCCGCCTCCTATTTTACTTATTTCTTCATTTCTCTCGTTGCCTTTTACCGTTCTCCTCTCCTTCCTCCTTCCTCTCCCTCTTCGCGACACCCATTGCTCGATCTCTCCAGAGGGAGCGGCGCCCCTTTCTTTCTCTTCCCTCCGTCGTCTGCCCCCTCCTTTCATTCCCCTTTCCTTCCCTCGTCCTCATCCACACCTTTCGCCTCCTCTTCCTCGTCTCCCCTTACAACCCTCCCCTTATTCCCTTCCGTTCTCCCCCCCGGCCCTCCCTTCCCCTTCTCGATCCACACCTCCCCTTCTTCCCTCCGCCCTCCAATCCCCTCTCTCAGCCTCTCTCCCTTTCATTCACTCGCCTCTCTTCCCCTTCTACGCCCACAGTACCCATAACCTTATATTCAGCCCTTCCCACTACTCCTCCCCCCCCCCACTACCCTTCCAGCCTTCACCTTCCCCATCTCCTCCTAGCCTATCTTTCTCCCCTTCCTACTCCTCCTATCCTTCTTTTCTCGTTCTCCCTCCTTATCTCCCCCATCCTCTTCCCCCTCCCCATCTCCCCCTTTTTTCCCCCTTTCCCCCCTCCCCCCATCTTCCCCCTCCCTATCTCCCCCCCATCTTCCACTCCGCCCCCGCCATTGATCATACAGGTGCGAGCTGTCAGTGTAATTTGATGTAATCTCGCGGCGCGTTCGAGACTGATGGATGCCGACGTCGAGGCGAAACTAAGCGATAGGTAGAGAGTACTCTCGCCTGCGGACGCGCTTTACAGTTCTCTTTGTTTATTTTCTTTTTCTTCGTTTAGGGTGGGGATTAGAGTAAGGTCTTTACGAAATTAGTGTTTTGGTTTTCGATCTCTTTAGTA
>NC_051407.1:32687508-32688297 GCF_015228065.2 Penaeus monodon
TTAATTACTTTTTTTCGTATTATGCATATTTCATTATGATCAAATACAACGAAAGGCACTGCTTACGTCCGTTTTCCTTCTAAACAAATTCAATATCCAGTTTCTTCATGTTAGTAAAAGTAAACATGTAACTCTATAACAATACGACCGAATAGGAGCTTATAGTTACACCCCAAAGGCATATAACTCTATCCCAGTGTTCTTTTTTTACCTATGAATTCGTTACAACTCTAGACTTAATTCGATGAAGACTGAGCTGCTAGACTGAAAGGAGAGAAATGTTAACGTAATAGGCATCTTTCAGGCAGCACCTTTCATTACGTCGAGAGGTAAAGGGATCCGTGCGTGAATTGTGTTCATTGGGACAAATGTAGAAGTGAATGTGTAATTATGATGAAAATATGATATTGAGAAGTTAGGTGTCTCACACTGTGCATTTGTTTTTCATATTTGTATTTTCTACATTACGTTCATTACCTTTTCTCGATATAGTGTGTTCTCTTAGATAAGAAGTATTTATCTTTTACTCCTTGTAATTTTCATGTGAGTTTTATGACTTCCACACGGCAGATTTTGCTTTTCTTCTTCAAATATAAACGAAGTCTTATATACTCTTTATAGCGTGTGGTTTTGGTGTATGTGGCATATATGCAAGGCCAAACGAAGGTTATCTGATACCCAATGATGGTGCTCCTTCAACCTTTCCAGTGGTGCTCCTTCAGTAAATCTCAGATATCAGATGACGTTGCGAGATAGGTTTATATAGTGCCGGAGCTCGTTGACTGGGTG
>NC_051407.1:32688556-32688973 GCF_015228065.2 Penaeus monodon
CTTGACTGGGTGTGATGATATAAATCACAAGTAATGCAGATTTGCTGTTCTTACAGTATTTAGTTAACCCTTTTCTTTGAACATGGAATTCCCTGAAATTTAATGCCTACAGCTTTGGCCCTGGTATTCTGAAGTATCCTTAGCTCCTGCTGATTTTGCAGAAACGTTATTCCATCATTAAATTCAGGGGGCAGAATGCACATACGACACTTACATGCATCCATGCACAAAAACAACATATTTTTTGTATGCTTAAGGTGGTGTTTGCACTTATATCTTATAGATGAACATATTCGTTTCGCCTATAAGTTTTAGAAACTATATTACAATATCAAACTCTCTACGTTGTTTCAGGTATTGGAATCCTCTGCTATATTTACAAAGCCCTGTCCCTTTTCCAAGCCACCTTCAAGCGAA
>NC_051407.1:32689018-32689478 GCF_015228065.2 Penaeus monodon
CTCCGTGACTTTCCTGCCGTCACAATTATAATGGCAGTAATGACGAAAGCTAAGTGAGTATAAGGCAAAGGCCGGTGGAAAAAAAAATACTGGTAATGTAGACAGAAAGAAAAGGCAATAACACCTGATCAAGAGTAGACAAGCCTAATCTCTCGTCACGTGGCCTTGTGGATTATTTCTGATTAATATTGACTTGCGTTAGGGAAGCCAAGAACGGAAAAAATGCATTTTATGATATCAATTAGTTTTTGATGTGACAGGTAGGCTGTACAACTTATCATAGATAATAGATCGACTTGGCAAAACCTTTGAGAAACTAGTTGCCTTTTCTATATTCAAATGCATGAGTACGTATTTAAGAAATAAAATTATACAGGCAGTAGAAATCAATAAGAAAATATTTACCAATTCCAAGCAAGGAGCTCTGCTTAGGATACTCCCCTACCCCCACCCCCCTCAA
>NC_051407.1:32694131-32694358 GCF_015228065.2 Penaeus monodon
GCGAGAGAAAAATTACAGAATCAATATTCCGTAGATTTCGTGAAAGTCTGTTTCCTTCCGCGTGGGAAATCTGATAATGGCCTAGTAGATCCCCGTGACGCGTGTGCCTCTTCCTTGTTCTTGTGACTTCGAGAGCTTGTGTGGCTTAGTATGAATCAAGACTAAGGCGTTCACTGTTCACTTTTTTTTCTGTTTTGTTGTTTACTTTGAATGTGTAGAAGTACTTG
>NC_051407.1:32694404-32694488 GCF_015228065.2 Penaeus monodon
GTTAGAAAAAAAAATAAATTCGGTTTTATAGATTGAGTCAATTATTTTCAGAAAATCTTGGTTCCCTGATGACGGAAATGGGGG
>NC_051407.1:32694578-32694727 GCF_015228065.2 Penaeus monodon
AGTCAGTTTTATTTTTGCTACTATTATATCATTATTATCCTTACTATACATTTTGTATTTTGGTATTAATTTTATCATATCATCATTGTCGTATCATTATTGTTTTACATTTATTATTGTCATTATATATATCGTCACATTATCACATA
>NC_051407.1:32694760-32694965 GCF_015228065.2 Penaeus monodon
GATTTACAAAAAAAATATCTTTTTCTTCTTCATTATTCCGTTATCATTTTTTTTCATCGCTTCCTTTATTATTTATTTCTCTTTCCCCTTCGTCCCTGGCTGAAAAAAAGGGGAACACAAAGGAAAGTGAACGGAGACAGAGATGATAAAAGAAAAGATGGAAAAAAATAAGAAGACGAAGATGAGAAAAAAACGCGTTATCCAT
>NC_051407.1:32694994-32697497 GCF_015228065.2 Penaeus monodon
GAACCCCACTTCAGTCTACCCCTTATTCTACCCCTCATTTCCCCCTCGCAGAATTTTCTTCTCTTCCCTTATTCCCCTTTACGTCTTCCTCCCCAACCCCCCCCCATCCTTCCTCCCTAACCCCCACCTTCTCTTTTATCCCTCCTCCTCCTCTTCTTCCTTCCTATGGCTTCTCTTCCTCTCCTCTTCCCCCTCCTCCTTCTCTTCCTCTCCTCCTCTTCCTTCTCTCCCTCCCCCTTTCCCCCTCCTTTTCCCTTCTCTTCCCTCTCTCCTCCTCTCTTCCTCCTCTTCCTTCTTTTCCTCTCCCCCTCCTCCTCTTCCCTCTTCCTCTCTTTCCCTCTCCTCCTCCTCTCCTCTCCTCCTCTTCCTTCTTCCCTCTCTCCTTCCTCCCCCTTTTCCTTCTTTTCCGCTCCCTCCTCCTTTTCCCTTCTCTTCCCTCTCCTCCTTCCCCTCCCCTTTTCCTCTCTTCCCTCTCCTCCCTCCTTTTCTCTTCCTTCTCTTCCCTCTCCTCCTTTTCCTCCTCCTCCTCTTCCTTCCTTCCCTCTCTCCTCCTCCCCTCCTCTTTTCCTTTCTTTTCCCCTTCCCCCTTTCCTCCTCTTCCTCCTCTTCCTTCTTTTCCCCTCCTCCTTTTCCTCCTCCTCCTCTTCCTTCTCTTCCCTCTCCTCCTTTTCTTTTCCTCCTCTTCCCTCACCCCCCCATTTTCCACAACCCCAACCTTTTATTTCCTAAACCCCCAACTCCCCCCCCTAAATTTTTTTCCCCCAACCTAATCCTCCCCCATCCCCACCCCTTCATTACCTCCCCCCATCCCCACCCCCATCTTCATTTCCTTCCCCCCACCCCCTACCCTTCTTTTCCTCTCCCCCATCCCCCCATCCTCATTTCCTCTCCACCCCCCCCCTCCCCTATCCCTCTCAATTTCCTCCCACCCCACCCCCTTCATTACCTCCCCCCATCCCCACCACCCTTCATTTCCTTCCCCCCCACCCCCCCACCCTTCATTTCCTTACCCCCATCCCCCCATCCCCCCATCCTCCATTTCCTCCCCCCCCCCCCCCAACCTACCCCTCTCAATTTCCCTCACTCCCCCCCCCCTACCCTAACCCCCACGAAGCTGTAAATAAAACATGAGGAGAGCATTTCCCAGAAAGACGTGTCAGGCGTCGCCGGAGGTAATGAGGAGAGATAATGAAGAATGACACCGCGGGGCCCTTGTCACGTCACAATGGGGGGGGGGGGGAGAAGAAAGTGGGAGCGGGAGAAAAGAAAGGGAAAGAGGTGGGAGAAAGAGGGGGAGGGAAGGAGGTGGGAGAAACAGGGGGAGGGAAAGGAGGGGGAAAGAGGTGGGAGAAAGAGGGGGAGGGAAAGGAGGGGAAAGGAGGTGGAAGAAAGAGGGGAGGGAAAGGAGGGGGAAGGAGGTGGAAGAAGAGAGGGGAGGGAAAGGAGGGGGAAGGATTTGGGGAAAAAAGAGGGGGGGGAAAGGAGGGGGAAGGAGGTGGAAGAAAGAGGGGGGGGGAAAGGAGGGGGAAGGAGGTGGAAGAAAGAGGGGGAGGGAAAGGAGGGGGAAGAAAGTGGGAGAAAGAGGGGGAGGAAGGAGGGGGAAGAGAGTGTGTGCGGGAGAAAGAGGGGGAGGGAAAGGAGGGGGAAGAAAGTGGGAGAAAGAGGGAGAGGGTAAGGAGGGGGAAGTAAGAGGGAGCAGGAGAAACAGGGGGAGGGAAAGGAGGGGGAAGAAAGAGGAAAACCACAGGGGGAGGAAAAGGAGGGAGAAGAAACTGGGGGAGAAAGAGGGGGATGGAACGGAGGGAAGATGAAAGTGGGATCATGAGTGAGAGGGGAAGGGATATGAAAGAGAAGAAAGGGAGACAGGGAGAAAGAGGGTTTAGAGGGAGAGGAAAGTGGGAGAAAGGGGGGATGAGAGGGAGAGAAAGAACCAGGAAGAGAGACAATAGGGGAGAGGGAGAGAGAAAAGGGAAGGGAAAGGAAAGCGAAAGAGGAGAGACAAGAAGGAAGGAAAAAGGAAAAGCGAGAAAAAGGAAGAGGAAAAAATATGGAGAGGGAAGATGAAGAGAGGAAGAAAGGAGGTGAGAAGGAGATATGAGGAAATTTATAAAGGAAAGAGACGAAAGGGAGAATAGAAAAAGTGAGAGTGAATAGAAAAAAGAAGTAGGATAAAAAAGGTAAATGGACGGTTGTAAAGGGGAAGAGAGGTCAAAAAAACTTTCTAAAAAAAGTGGCCTCATCTAACTTTCTAATTTTAACATTCCACAAAAAAGGGTAATGCTTGTCATGATTCAAAAAGATAAAAGAAGAAGAATAAAAAGCTGATGGATAATTGTTCTTTAAGTATTATATATGTCTGCACATATAAAATGAATTTGAAACGTAACTGCTTTAACATGTTATTAATGTTTAAAAAGAATTATTTTCTCCCGTCAAATCAATCATTTTTTGTACAAGAAAGACATGGGTCGAAATGTCAAACGATAAATTTTGCAGTCTTCCG
>NC_051407.1:32699506-32699930 GCF_015228065.2 Penaeus monodon
TGGGCTATCTCAAATTCTACAATGCATATTCTATATACCAGCAACTCAAAAAAAAAAAAAACTCATAAACACTTTCTAATAAATCCCAAACCAGTAACACCTTCTCAAAAAGTGTCTTAAGACAAAAATAATACACCACGAAAAAAACAGGAAGAATAAAAATAGAATTTAACGATGCACGAATTAAATAAAAGCCAAAAAGAGAGAGTGAAAAAAAATAACTTTGGGTGTCACCGAACGCAAATGCATATTCAGGTTGCTAAAATTTACCTAATGAAAGAGGTAAACGCCGCTCATATCTGTTAAATCTGTATGTTTTTGAAATTTCGGATAGACTATTTACATACGTAATTTTGGGCACAGAACCGAGTGGGCTGTTTATTGCAAACAGTCAGCCAGCTGAAGTGAGGGGAAGATTCGGCTT
>NC_051407.1:32700714-32700857 GCF_015228065.2 Penaeus monodon
GTAAGTACAGGAATACAAAGACTGAAAAGCCCTTGGGAAAATGTTCTTAAAAAATCCGCCCTGTGCTTTTATTTTCATGACTCTCACCCTTTTATTTCACAGAACCGTAAATAGATGTCAGGGAAACTTATATTTCCACACAC
>NC_051407.1:32700899-32701483 GCF_015228065.2 Penaeus monodon
TATACGTATACACAAACAATGTGATTCATATCGCGCTCTCTTTAGAGTCGGAAAACTAATAATTTTCCTTCATTCCCGTAAAAAAAACAGCATGTAAAGGTCAAAAGATGTGACGTGAAAAATGGATTGCTTCGGCACTTTTTCCTTTGTGAAATTAATACCTTTCCCCTTTTCTTTGTCTCCCTTTCCATTCTCGCTTTACATACTCTTCGGTCTTTTTAAACATTTTAGTTATTCTTTCTTTCCCATTCTTTCTCTCATTCGTTACTTCGAATTCCTATCTCTCGGGACATTTCGAAAGCGGCTAAATCTTTATGATGAATATATTCCATTTACTTCTGCTTTGATATTCTGTTTGTAACTGTTTTTTCCAATCTTTTCTTTCTCTTTCTCTTTCGTTTGCAGGGGTAGAACTTTTCTCTCTTTCTTTATCAGATTCGCACTCAAAAAAATAGTTCTTTTAATGACCTTGCAAAAATAGGATTCTTTCAAGAAGGAAAAAAAAATTCTTTCTCGGTTATCGTGCAACATTATCAGCTGTTCCGATGATAGATTTTAAAAATGGTTCAAATTTTCAGTTCATT
>NC_051407.1:32701653-32701903 GCF_015228065.2 Penaeus monodon
TTAGTTTTTTTTTTCTCTCTCTCTCTCTTTTTATCCGGAATCCAAATCATACTTTTTACATTTAACCGCATTTGTAATTGCCCAGTGAAACTATCCTTCAAAAAATTGATTAGCTATTAATAAATTGCAAAAAATGCATGATACCTTTACTGCTTGCGTCAGTTTTAATGAAAAAAAGAACTTTTTCTTTTTAGGGGCGATTTTGCAAACTATTCGCGAAAGTATGGAAAGAGAAATAATGTTGTTTCTT
>NC_051407.1:32702197-32702439 GCF_015228065.2 Penaeus monodon
GCTGTAATCCTGTTTTCCAGGAAAACGAGTGTGATAAATTTTTTGCAAAATTTGAAAGAAATTCTATTTGTTAACAGTATATTTTCTTTTTAGAATATTGAAGGGTTAGTTTGTTGTAATAAAAATTATGAAATAAAAAATTGTGAAATTTGTTCCTTTTAAAAAACCTACGTGAGAAGATAATTTTAATAATTTTTCATAACCAAGACAAACAAAAGAAATTAAAATGAAATGATTCATTG
>NC_051407.1:32702754-32702866 GCF_015228065.2 Penaeus monodon
TTTCAATCAACCCCCCCCATTTTTTATTGAAGGAACGGGGGACATGAAAAACATAAAAAACAAAACTTTTTTTCTGATTTTTTATAATGAAAATTTAGAAACAATATATTAA
>NC_051407.1:32703110-32703174 GCF_015228065.2 Penaeus monodon
TTTATTCATAATTTGGCGGGTTTTTTTAGAGAGATAGATGAGTATACTTTTATGACTATGTTTA
>NC_051407.1:32703218-32703288 GCF_015228065.2 Penaeus monodon
ACAAGATATCGATATGAAATTTTTATTTTGACAAAAATATTGTTACTAATCTATTTTTCTTTAAAATTTT
>NC_051407.1:32703410-32704041 GCF_015228065.2 Penaeus monodon
ATAACCTTTTCCGATTTTTTTTCGATATTTAGCTCATTAAAATTTTTGCTACGATTTTTTAAGTCTAGTCAGATTTAGAATAATTTTTTGGGTTTAGTTGACCCAAAGAGTTTAGATTCAACTGTTTAGTCAGATCTTAGTCCTCTGAGTTTCATTTACAAAAGTTTCTTCTTTTGACATTAATGAAGCAGAGGAAGCGACTTGCAGGGAAAGTGAAACGTTGTGTGTTGCCAAGCCCCAAAATCCAACTTGAAAATCCGGCAGGGAAAGGGAAAAAAAATTTTCTGATTGCAAAAAAAAACCTTAAAAAAAACCAAAATGATTTTTAAACCTTTACACGATTTCAATATTCAATTGTGGACATAATTTAAAAACGGAAAATTAGAATTCAATAATTCCAACATTCTTTTTTGGAAATACATTTCGAAACAAAACTTTTGGTTGTTTGGGGGAAATTCAACAGGGTTGGTGGCCACGCCTAAAAATGTTGAGGGCCACTGGGCAGAATTCTAGATATCGTTAGAAATACTGGGCATGGGTTTGACGTAAACCCGAATGAGAACCCTGGTGGGGATATTTTTTAGAACTGAATATCGGCATTGGTATGCTTTAAAAAACCCGCAAAAGAATT
>NC_051407.1:32706760-32706825 GCF_015228065.2 Penaeus monodon
CTAAAAACACAAAACCAGGTAAACACCAAAATATAAACATTAAAACAATACGGGAACCAGAACCT
>NC_051407.1:32707133-32707211 GCF_015228065.2 Penaeus monodon
CGCCGAAGAAAGATAGCCCTCTTTGCTAATCACGGGGTTACAAATCCCTATCCCCTACAAAAATAGCATTTGAACGAG
>NC_051407.1:32714151-32716374 GCF_015228065.2 Penaeus monodon
CAAGTGCAGTAACTGTATTTTATTATAAGGAGTATAAGTACTTTTGTAAGGCATGAAATGTTTTAATTTTCATATATATACATTAGTGAGTACACTGTTATAGAAAAGTATATTGAAATTCTACCTTTATATTAGCACATCACTTCGTTAATCACAAAATTGCAAAAGAATATATATTTTATAAATAACATAACTAAATAATATTCCCTATGCTGCAAATGCAAAAGACTATCCATATGTTTCTCATATCAATAATAAAACCAAGTTTTATGTAGAGAATAAAGGTATCAGGGCATTAAAACTTATTCCTTGTTCTATATAATTTAGTTATACAACAAAAAATAGCAGATAAGTGCAGCTAATTTTATTGAACATAAATTTATTTTTCATGCAACTCATTGTGCAACTTTTAAAATTTTCCCTTTGGGACTTTTCCTCAGCTTAGACTGTGGGTCTAGAATTGTTGCCAGCACATAAACGGTTTTCTCCTCATAGTGCATCAAACGTTTCTTTATAGATTCTCAACAGTCCTGTTATGCATGGATTCCATACGGTTTAGATGTAATTTGAGGCCCCTAATGCAAGGTATGACTAGACTCACAGAAACGGTGGGTTGCTTCTGTGTACAATCTGTGGCCTCCTGAAATGGCTCATAGATTTCTAGCATGTCAAAGTAGATTATAATCATACACACACACTGTTGGTACACCATCTGTGGTGCTTAATTTTTGTTCAGGAATACTCAACAGTGATCTAAACATTTTCACTTAGGCATTTCATTGTATAGTACAAACAGAATCCAATTTTTTTCTCAACTTCCAAAACATCAGTAGCAATGGTAAATTTGTGTACAACAGACACTAACTTGGAGGCTTTACTGAAAGTTTAGATGCCTTGCTTCTCATAGACCATACAGTAGTTACAGTCTGGGCAAAGCAGGAATTGTGCTTAGTTGACAGAACTAAATGTACAGGAGTTGATATTGTCAAAAATATCTGAGAAGCCAGGAAGTGAAAATGCTGATATCATATTTATGGCATTGTCTTATGATGTTTGTGATTTTCAAATGCATGTCAAAAATTTGTAGTTTCTTCATACTCTTCCATAATGTTGTGTGCTATGTCAAAGTTTATCTTTGGCTGTGTGTCGGCCTTGGGAGTCATTACAAAGCCAGAAACGGCTGTTTTCAAGGACCTATCATGAATGAAATGAGTAGTAATTCCTAAGTAAGATCTCATCTGCCTGCTAGACAAATTGTCAAGCATGAGGCTAACAGTTTGTGCACACAAGTTGTGCTTTCAAAGAACATCAAACTTTAGTACACTTAACCTGCAGTAGTTTGTTCAACAGGTGCTTTCGAGTCCATATCTGGTACCGAGAATCAGCAGACAGCACCAGATTATGAAAGTAAGAACTCTCTACCACAGAAAATGGAACAAGGTCATTTGAGACAAAGAGGACACATGTATTGTTGAATTGCTTTTGTCTAACATTGTGAGGCGAATATTTCTTAGAATGTTTGACAAATCCATCAAAGTTGATTGGCTGTAGTTGCTGGTCTCCCCAGGGCTATGACTTGGGCATTCTTCCTCATACACCTCACCTTTGTTTTTGCTGAAATGAAATTGTATAAATATATTATCCTGAAAACATTATGATATAGTCACCTATAAAGGAAAATAGAGCTGTTGGATGGGTGGGTGATTACTATATGCCACAGTTAACTTAAATGTCACATTGATGTCACAAAATAGTGTGTGGCCGAGATATACGTCACCTTCTGTTGTTATCCATTTTCCAAACAGCCATAATACTCCCAGTGTTACTCATTTTTGAGCAAAAATGCCTAATGGTCATTTGAGGATAAACATCTCAATCTTAACAACAAGACTATTCATTTTTAGGATAGGGAAGGGCTGCCCTCTGTCTTCCCATAGAGAATGTGTTAGCCACACTTTGGGTAATTTGTCGATTGTGAACCCTTTCATTACATTAAATAAAAAAACCTTAGGCCTTACCTTCATATGTTTGTGTAGGTTGGAAGTTATGTTCGTGGAGCAGGAGAGTTTTGATTTGCAATGCTAACACTCGGCCTTAAAATTCCTAGCTTTATTGTTGTGTTGAGTAAATTGGTCCCACATTCGTGAAGTTCTGCTGACTCCTGCTTGTCTGCTGCTGTTGTGAGGATACCGACTACTAGGGTGAAGGAATGGAGTGGAGTGT
>NC_051407.1:32720987-32721876 GCF_015228065.2 Penaeus monodon
TTCAGTAACATGGCATTTGTCTTGACCGATGGTGTAATGCTGAATTAGTCCCAGGCAGAAAGGCCGGAGGTGTGGCAGTGGAAGGGCAAATTGCCTTAAGGTGGTGAAGATGTAAAAATCTGATTAATATTTGGCTGTGAAATATGCACTATCTAATAAAGGCAATAGACTGTGAATTTGGACAGAAGCGTACAAGAAAGTTATTAATTGGTGCTCAAGTGTGATTTTCTTGGGACAAACATTAATTCTTCAGCTCTTAATTTCAGACTGATTTGGCTGAAATTGTTCAACATTGGCTAATAAAAGCAGTTTCTTCAGCTGAAAGGAGGTGAATATTAGTCTTTGAAATAGTTTACTTTGATTTGTATAAGAAAGGTGACAAAATCAGTGCTAAACGAGATATGGATATATTAGTTTGTAAATGTTCCCTTGAACAGAATCAATGGTAGTGTAATAGTTTTACCCTTTTTTGAAAGGGTGTGATAAAAATTAGTTGCAGGATGCTAGCCTGTAAGAATGAATACAGTGGACTACTTCATTCTAGTAACCCTGGGAGATGAGAAGGTAGTTAAGTAGCTGCCTAGCACCCCTTGCAAACATTCTGCACAAAAGGCAGGGAGGTGACCGTATCAGAATTAAAGGCCTCCAAAGAATTGGAATGTATGCCGTTCACGCTCCTTATCTCAAGGCCACAAGCCTGGGATCTAGAATGTGACTGCTCTCCTGGTAGTGCAACAGACGATTTGCTCCTTCTCTTTTTAAACTTTTTAAGCTAGTGTTGTCGCAAAACTATTATAGCAAAGAAAAAGTGGTTTTACACACATTAAAGAGATTATTCTTCTCTGTGATGCAGAGATCAAATTTGTCTTGTAAGACTGTATTTATTTCT
>NC_051407.1:32721900-32722956 GCF_015228065.2 Penaeus monodon
CAGCATAATTTATGAAGACTTCTTTTTCCATCACAGATAAGGAAGACTATAATGTCTGAATGATTGTGTTGGCAGTCATGATGGCACAGAGGACGACAGGGCTCGACAGGATGAATTTTGCCTCATCATCCCACACTCTGTACCTCCACCTCCTTCCTGATTCTAACGTGTTGATACCCATAATACACATCATAGGCAAGAATAATAAGCTCTCAATATGTTGTAGAGAACATTGCAAGTAATGAGTGCACTTTACTTCGGACAAGTTGCTTTCAATAGTTTTGTTGCAGTAAACATCGCTCTCTGAAAATTTTACAAACTATGTAAACTAATGATTGTCACAGTTGTTTTATTGCTCAAATTTTATTGTAGGTGTCTTGGGGGGGGGGATCTTAGGTGCATGCACATTGTCAGTTATGCTCATCTAAAGTATTTAAATGCCTTTATGGTTATCTCAACAGGAGGAAGATTTTCAGGTCTGAAATAATTTTTCTTTTGTTTATAACTTTGCCCTCATGTGGCACTTTGCATCCAAATATGTCAAAGCACATCCTGACCAAGGCCAAAAGAGGATTTACCCAAAAATGACTGCTATGATTAGATAAATTGATTAAAAATTCAAGTCAGGTACATGTATTTGTATATTTAATATGGCAGAAAGCATTTTTCAGTAATCTTTTCCTAACTTAGCCAAGTCAAACTATTGATTGCACCATAATATGAAATAATCCATTAAAAAAGGAAAACTGTTTAAAGATGGAGCTTACTGTCTTTAAAATAAGGATTAGAGGCTTGCTTGTACAGAGTAAAGAGTAAGGATGTATGCAAGTGGAATTTTGGACTGTTTTATTATTAGTGATTATACACCTGCTCACTATTTATTGATTGGCTTTTGTCATTTAGAACTTGTTTTGCCCAGCAGTTAGTCAAATAAAACCTGTAGATAGTTTTGTATAGGATGTATGTGTACTCTTAGAGGTTTAGGTCAGGTATGTGTGTTTTCTAGCTTTTTTGGGGGATAGGCATATGTGTATATTCTGGGTTGTTGGGACAGAG
>NC_051407.1:32723045-32723391 GCF_015228065.2 Penaeus monodon
TTGTCTGTCTGTCAGGACAGGTATGTGTGTGTATTCTCGGTGGTTTAGATCAGTTATGTATATTGTATTCTTGGTTGTGCAGGTCAGGCATATGTTGTATGATTTATAAATTCATTGTTGGGTGTTGCATGAAGGAAATGCCCCTGGTAGTCTAGTTGGTTCTTTTTTCTATAAAGAGATCACTTGAACGTAAGCAGCAATACACATTGAATGAGAACATGTGCAATGAGATAGTTATACAAAATATAGTATTTTTGATACACCAATTATTGACGGTGCAAATATATAAGGTCTGTATACTTTGGTGATTAACCCATTGAATCTAGGTGACAGATGTCCCATCATA
>NC_051407.1:32723766-32724793 GCF_015228065.2 Penaeus monodon
CATATAATTCATGAGATTGCCCAAAGTAAGGCAAGTGCATTCAACAGGTTTATGATAATGCAGTTATACATACAAAGAATTTGGCCTTTTTTTTAGAAATTATGAAATACTAGATTCTACACATTGGTTTAACCCAATCACCACGGATTTGTTTAACCCTTTATGTCCCAGCGGCCAATATATCGGGCTGACGGCTGGCCTCTGAATTTTGGGACAGCGGTTCGTATTTTAGTTGTTTCTAGGGCAATTTACATAACAACAATCTATCTTGGACCCCTGTGTCTAAGTTTATGGATGTGTAGCTTGAGTTGTAGTCATTTACATTATAAACATTAAGTATTTTTTCTGTTCTGTATGTTTCAGTGTAATGGATTTCTTACAAGTTGAACGTTTTCCAGTAAGTTTACTAGAATTTTTTTCGGTATATTGACCAATTTGAATGACATGAAAACTACATCATCATTACATTATTACAATGTCATTATTACGTCATCAAGTCTAAAAATAGAATCTTATTTCAAAAATTGTTTTGTAGAATTAGGTATCAGGATCTTATGGGTAATTTTCTCAAGTATGATGTTTATAGATAGATTAATAAAGAAACAACAATTAATTTTCTGTTTTGGACCTGCCCCCCTCAAAATGAATTCCTTTTCATATCCCATCAGAGAAATAACTAATTCACGGAGTTTATGCAAATCAAACCATAACAAATGAGGTATCATTTTGTTCCTTATTGTTTGCTCTTTTATGTGAAGATAATGTTACATGATTGCTTTCATGGGATACTGAAATTAGCAAAAACTTATGCAGAGAAATTTTCCTGATATTGAACCCCCTCTATTAGGTGAATTTTTAGTCAATCAAAAAAAATAATTAACAACCTTTGTTCATAAATGTCCCAAGACCATTTTTTTCAAAATTTCAGCACTGTAAGTGCAACCGGAGTATTTCTGGGCTTTTTAAACCACACTACCATTAAAAAAGGAGAAAATTCGAAATTTGTATTTGGGCTATAAAGGGTTAA
>NC_051407.1:32724935-32726247 GCF_015228065.2 Penaeus monodon
CTGTTAGAATAATCAAAGATCGTTGGTAGTATAAGGATACTTTATTTCATGTATCTATGCTATACTTCATATTACCTAAACTAAGGTAAAATTCTATTTTGTTCAGTTACCCATGTAAGAGTATGTTTTTGTTTATTTACACCATCTACGGCAAAGTTTTATATCTGAAATGTAAACAACCCTCTGTAGTGCCACGTGGATCCACGTCAATACATAGAGTCAAGCACAGCAAATCCGTATTTTACTGATCCCCTCAACGAGTCATATATATACATTGACCTGTCAAACTTGCTTTTTATACGCAGAGAAGATGAGTTCTTCTGACATATCAACAGGTTATGGGCCCAGATTTAAGCAATATGATGGTAATGCGGGTAATTATGACTTGTGGGAAGAACATTTTCACAGCGCTTTGTATGTTATAAAACTACATCTTGCATTTGATAAGTATGCTCCAAAACGCCCAAATGGTTATAATCTAGAGGATGCCAAAAGGACAATCTACAGTTATCTAACAGGTTATCGTGACAGAACGTCACTTGGCATGATAAAATGTGAAGCAAGAGGAGACAGTGTGAAAGCTTTGGCAGTGCTATGAAAGCATTACATGAGAGAAACAAACCGCAAGTTGTATGCCTTATGGGGGTCCATTCATAAACAAAAGACTGGAAGATGGCAGTATTACAGAGTATCTATTGTCCATGGAACAGATAGTTGCAGCACTAAGAAAATCAGGTGAGAGTGTTATTGATTGTCTCTTGGTGACAAGTACACTGAGAGGACTTCCACCGGAGTACAAGAATTTTGTGGACGTGGCTAATCAATGCGACCCTCCATATGATTACATAGGATTAAAGACAGCCTTACTTAGTCATGAAAATTGCCTCAGAGAAAATTCTGATACAGAAAGAGTAATGGTTGCCCATTGCAATAGTACAGTTAAACAGAAGAGATGCTTTAAGTGTGGTGAACCAGGCCAATTTGCATCAAAATGCTATAAAGGTGTTGAGTTTAAAAGAGTTAACAAACCTCAGAATAATAAGAAATTGTGTGAACTTCAAATGGAGAAACTGAACAAGATCCATTTAGGAGAAGCAAAGCACACCCTTGAGGAATGGCACAAAATCGTAGGACACTCCAATGTGGGTGATGTGCAAAAACTTGAAGCAACTGTTGATGTAATGCACATTTTGAGTAAAGAGAAGTTTAGCTGTACCACATGTGCTCTTGGTAAGATGACACAGTATAGAAATAGAAAGCCTGACAAAAGGGCTAAACAGCCTTTGGATTTAGTATACTGTGATGTAGTAGG
>NC_051407.1:32726351-32728968 GCF_015228065.2 Penaeus monodon
CAGTGTATGCTATGAAGCGATATCTTGCAGATACATCACCATATGGCAATATAAAAAGCCGAAGATATGATAATGGAACAGAATTTACAAATAATTCAGAAAATTCAGAAAACTTCTCATAAGAGAATAATATTAAACAAGAGTTTTCTGCACCCTAATCTCCACATCAAAATGGAACAGTTGAGAGATCACATAAATCAATTTTTGACATGGCTCGATGTTTACTGATTGAGTCCAAATTACCCAAAGATATGTGGGCTTATGCTGTGAAGGCTGCTTGTTACATCAGGAATAGGTGCTATAATCCCAGAATACAGAAGACTCCATAGAAATGCTTACCGGAAGACGGCCAAACATCAGCAAAATGAATATTTTTGGAGTAAGATGATTTGCATATGAACAAGAGAAGCAGAAACCTGATCCCAGGAATAAGGAAGGAATATTTGTGGGCTATGATAACCCAAGGCCAGCCTACTTGATTTACTTCCCAGAATCTCAAACAGTAAAGAAAATAAGTTCATGGAAACTAACCCAATGTAGCTGAACTACAAAAGGACGAGCAAACTTCAGATGAAGATGAATCTTGGTGGAGACTAGACTTTAGCAAAAATCACTTCAAGAAATCAAGACAAGCCACCAGATAACACAAGTGAAGAAAAAAGATATCCAACTCGAGAAAGAAGAAACCCTCAAAATTAGATTACTGATGAACTGGACGACAGTATCTCCAGTGTGACACATAATAGCTTTATACATCATTGCTACTGAGTGTCACATAATTGCCCAGTACCAGCCACCTACAAAGAGGCTATTTCATTTCCAGAGGGACACCAATGGAAGAAAGCAATGGATGAGGAAATATCTTCACTTTGAGACAACAACACCTATGACCTTACCACACTGCCTGAGTCACATGCAGCAGTAGGTGGAAGTTTATCAAGTAAAACCTGGACCAATTGTCAAAGAAAAATACAAAGAAGGTATGTCGCCAGAGGATATTCACAGGTAAAAAACATCAACTAGGGAGAGACTTTTGCACCGACATCAAGAATGTCTACACTTTGTGCTTTATTGCATGTGGCTGTACAGAAAAATATGGGAATACACCAAATGGATGTTAAAACATCTTATTTGAATGCTGATGATGATCATGAAATTTATGTAGAACAACCTGAAGGTGATGAGAAAAAAAAGATAGTGATGGAAATGTTTGTATTGTAAACTGAAAAGTGACTTTATGGTCTGAAACAAAGTAGCAGGATGTGGAGTGTAATTCATAATTTCTTCATCTCGGAAGGATTCAAGCAATCACAGAGTGATCATTGTCTGTATCTAAAGGATGATAGGTACAGTGATATTGTTGTGCTCTAATGGGTGGATGACTTAATTATTGCCAGTAGTAACATGTCCTTGATGAACAAATGTAAAAAAATTCTTTGTCAAAAATTTGGAATGACTGATTTAAGTAAACTAAACTGGTTTCTTGGAATGTCATTTGTTACAGGTAAAAATTACATTGAGGTGAATCAAACCAAATATGTAGAAAGGTTTTGGGTAGATTCAACATGTCAGATTGTTATGCAATAAATATACTATGTGATCCAAGTATTATAAACATCTCAACAGTAGAATCTAATGAGTTAATTAATGCAAATCTTTGCAGAGAAATATTGGTAGTCTCATATATGTTATGACAGGTACTAGACCTGACTTGTCCTATATAGTTACAAAACTTTCACAATATATGTCAAAACCCACAAAAGCTCAATTAAATTCTGCTAATAAGTACTTGAAACTCCAGGGATTTTGTGATTCAGACTGGGGATCATCAGAAGACAAAAAAAGCATAGCGGGATAGTGTTTTCAATTATATAATGATGGACCACTTATTTGATGGAGAAGTAAGAAGCAACAAACAGTTGCACTTTCATCTTGTGAAGCAGAGTACATGGCCCTTACTTATGCCACACAGGAAGCTAAGTTCCTAAGAAAAATTGTATCTGATCTATTAGGATTTAAGTTAAAAACTCTAGACTTAGGAGTTGATAACCAAGGTGTTGTTAATCTTGCCAAAAGAAATCCAATAAGTCACCAAAGATCAAAGCACATTGATATTCGTTACCATTTCATTAGAGATGAAGGAGAGAAAGATAATGTAAAGTTATTTTATGTTCCTACACAGCAGAATCCAGCTGATATATTTACAAAACCAGTAAACCAGAAGAAGTTGGAGGATTTTAAGTGTATCAGGGGATAGATTCTCAGGTCACATTCCCATCTTTAATTAAGAGTTAGAATAATCAAAGATGGTTATTAGTATAAGGATACTTTATTTTATGTATCTATGATGTACCTCATATTACCTAAACTAAGGTGAAATTCTATTTTGTTAAGTTACCCATGTAAGAGTATGTTTTTGTTTACTTACACCATCTAACGGCAAAGTTTATATCTGAAATGTAAACAGCCCTCTGTAGTGCCACGTAAATCCTCCTTGATACATAGAGGTAGCACAGCAATTCTGTGTTTTACTGATCCCCATAATGAATCTCATGCATTCACCAGTCAAACTAGCTTATTACCCTCAGAGAAGATGGGTTCTTCTGACATATCAGTG
>NC_051407.1:32730745-32731027 GCF_015228065.2 Penaeus monodon
CACGTATTTCAATATGCACGGAATCGGGCGCAAGGCGTGGCCAACGCAGAGTGACCAACCCGAGATCACGTGATATGTGATTTTCTGATAAGTTTTGTGCCAATGGATAAGACAGATTCGTAGGCCAGTTTCCTCAGTGTCTGTAGTGAGTGTGTTTAATAAAGCAGTGTGTACGATGAAATATCGCCTGTAATTTGTATCCTGACAAAGAAGCCGACAGGTTAGCCTCGTGGTCGCGCCGATGTTGCTGATATCAAATGGCGACCTGACGAGCATCACGAT
>NC_051407.1:32732349-32732423 GCF_015228065.2 Penaeus monodon
CCCCATACAGCTGACTGAATTTGAGAAGGGGGCATGGCCGTTAGTTAGTTGCCACGTCCCCTTATCATAAGTCA
>NC_051407.1:32732462-32732558 GCF_015228065.2 Penaeus monodon
ATATAATCCATAACTTCACATTACAGCATGCAGACTGTCAGAAACCGCTGGGTTGTTTGAGTGGATGCACAGCAGAAGGGTTAGGGAGATGACGGA
>NC_051407.1:32733273-32733936 GCF_015228065.2 Penaeus monodon
GTACAACTACACAGAAAACTATCGTTAAGAGGGGTGTCGAAACATTTCAATAACGAATACAACCTTATGTTACGGAAGGGTTGATGTTTTGGAGTTCGAATTGATCTCATTCTGATTCAGAATGTATCGAATATTTGTTCCGAAATTCCGAAATGGATTCACTGTGACATGATGGTCTCATTCCCGAAAACGATGGAATATGCCTTGCAGTACGCAGACAAGCCTTTTAAAATACAGCTTGCGAGGTATGTATGGGGAGATATTTTCCTTAGCTCGATATTTTGAAGAATTTTTTTTGTTATAATAGAAATGAACGCTAAAACATATGTCTATTTTTATATCTCATGCAGTGTTATCATTTAACAGATTTTGAACCAGAGCGGACCCCCTCTATCTTATTCAGGACAACAGCCCCATCCAGTCGCATAGGAACGTGTATGCTTTGAGGAAGGCGTGCGTTGACAGCCGAGTTAGTGGCGTCTGTGTCTCGACGCCTGAACTGTTATGGCAACAGGGGGTAAAAACACAAAATATTAAACTTGAATATATTACCGGTATCTTACTTTCGTTGTTTTGAGCTTAATGAAATATATCATATGTCATTAGGTAATATAATAACAATAAACCGTGTGAGTAGTACCTGTCTGCTAATACCTAACACAT
>NC_051407.1:32734009-32734074 GCF_015228065.2 Penaeus monodon
CCAAAAGTTTCCTAGCGTTAACAGCAATATTTCAAAAGGTTTCGTTGTTTGTGTCAGAATGTTTA
>NC_051407.1:32735185-32736395 GCF_015228065.2 Penaeus monodon
CTTGAGACGTGGCCAATTCCTTGCAACAAATTGTAATTGTTGTTACGTAAAACAAACTTAGAAGTGTTGTTTTTTATTTTCCATACCATGTGCCCACTGGCTTTGATGACCTTTTGGACTCTGGCAGCCATTCTTCAAGCAAGATTTTTGAAATGCTCAGGGTCCATTGCAAGCTACAGTCGCTGCAGGGCTTCCATCAGGCGTGGGACCGATGATGTGTCCTTATCTTCAAGGTCCTCTTTGCCCGGGCGTTTTCTTTTGGATTGAGGCTAGGCGAGTTTCCTGGCCAGTCCACTAGTAATATTCCATGGCCAGTAAGCCACTTCATGATATTCTTCGATTTGTGACGGGACAGAATCTTGCATGAAAAAATTGCTCTCGTGGATCTCATAATGTGGAAACAATTTCTCTTCTAGCACATTTTGCAGCGGTCCGTGTTCATGGTAGTGTTGCATGGAAGGAAATAGCCTCCGACAGCCATATACACCACAGAAAGAGGCCCAGACCATGACCGAATCAGAGTGTTTAACCATCTTTATGGTGTAGCGGGAATCGAACCTGTCAGCACCTAGTGGCCGCCTCACCTTACCCTGCTTACTTTTGATGCATCTGAGTGTAGATTCATCACATCAACATGACACGTTCCCACATCTCAGATGTCCAGTCTTTATATATGTGAGCAAAGTCTAGCCGTTTGTGCTGCATTTGCTAGTTTTTTAGTTTGGGGGGAGGGGGCAGCTCAGCGAGATGGCATGTGAAGGTCCTTCTGCAGCCTGTGATGTTTTTGAGAAGCACAGGGTGGTTGTTTGTTCTGTGTGGATGTTAATGTGGGGTGCTTCATCACCTCTCTCTTAATTAGCTGATCAGTATATGAAGATGTTTCCTGGGCCAACCAGAGATGCGTTTATGTGTGGGGCAATAGGCTGGCTGCGAGCAGCAGCCAACAGGCGGCAATTGGTTGCCTTAGAGCGCCCAATTCGATGCAGATTTATTTGATTGACGCATTCTGTTCACTCAGTGTGAGAATGCGAGCCTCCTCCTTACTCATGTAACTACGGGGCATTCAGGTTAATTCTCTGACAACTGTTGCTGTTTGTCAGTAAAATAAGTGAGTGGGGGTTGAGAGTGGGCAGTTACCACAGCCTCTGAGTGTCTGTGAGGGAATGGTATTGTGCTATCTGGGAGTCACTTCCTAGCGTTAAGCAGTCTT
>NC_051407.1:32736806-32736967 GCF_015228065.2 Penaeus monodon
CTGGCACAGATGGATGGAAGTTGAAAATCGCGATGCAGTTCCCGTAGAGTTGTGTCCCCCACACAGGTGTTTCCGGCCGCAATTCCTGACCTGCCGAAAAATACATTAATAGGACCAAGGTCTATATAAGCATATTGACCTTGGAGAGGATGAGGTGGACC
>NC_051407.1:32737964-32738090 GCF_015228065.2 Penaeus monodon
CTGTGGTCAATACACCATTGCCATGGTTGTTGACTTGCGAAGGACAGTCGAATTAATGTAAAGCTGGAAGCAGATGGCATTTCTGGTTTGCGAGGCGAGTTATCATGCAACTCATATTTCCACCGT
>NC_051407.1:32738155-32739254 GCF_015228065.2 Penaeus monodon
AAATTCTTAGCGGTATAATAGGTATCTAGCTGTTGCGATACTATTGCCAGTTGCACTACCATGGTTTTGAATATATTACCCATATTCTCGATATTGATGGTTTGCAGGTGCATCAATACTTTTCATTATATTCATTAGATGATCGTGTAAAGAAATGCTTATAAAAATATATCAATTTTATTAGTAGTTGTGGTAAACTCTATTTCACGATGGTTGCTTTTTCATAAATTTTGTTGAGCCTGTTCTCTCTAAGAAATACAGGCTGGGAAACTGACCATTGTGTATATTATGAATTTTCTTGATAATGGCATCGCTGCCTGGATACAAGCAAACGAGTAATTTACTTATGAGAGTAAATATAAATAAAGGGATTATATCACCTCCTAACGATTCGATTCTAACCAAGACAGAAAAGCCTCTACGCCGCTGACCCCGTGGCACGCCTGGTCGGCCGGGTGGTGAAGGGGTCCAGATCATTTACCAAAATCTCGCAAGAAATGGGGACTTTCGCCAATTTCGACCGGATTTGTAGATTATGTGGCATCGAGAGCAACGACCTGATCCATCTCTTCGAAAACACAAGTCAGGACCGCAATCTGGTGGCCATAATCAAGAAGTATCTGCGCGTTACAGTGAGATTTTGAAGGCTTTTCCAACACCCTGTAATAAGAGATGCACCAAAACAACACAAGACACAATCGCGTTCAAGTTCTCCTTTGCTTTCGCTCATCTTAAAAAGGTTGACAGTCCTTTTACATACAGAATTTGGCCTTCTGGTTCACGAATATCGCCAAATATTCAGTGTTTACATTAGTATATCTATACAGCGAGTCAGCATGACCTGTCCTCATGCTACGGCATTTTTAGCCACCTTTAGTATGAAAAGACAATACTATTATCGCCGAGGAACAGCCACCTGAACTGTAATAAAGGCTAACTATCCCTCTAAGTCCTCCAATGCGTACATTTGCATATAGCAATCTGGGTCTGGCGACAGACATCCTTATCCAGTTGTCGCCAATTTAAGAAACAAGTGAATTGTAACCATTTGCATGGAACGTAATCTATTGTGTGTATGTATGGTGCCTGTTGGAATATA
>NC_051407.1:32739321-32740623 GCF_015228065.2 Penaeus monodon
AAGACCTATTTGTAAGTTGAAATAGCAGCAGAATATGTTTCATTCATGGTGTAAAACTTGCTTCACATTTGAAAAGTTATAATCATAAACATTTTACAATGCATGTGAGAGGTATTGTGCAATGCACTATTGAAACTTGTTTTTAATTTCAAATACTAACCAAAAAACAGTTGTTCTCATGAATCTTCAACTATGAATATTAGCAATAAACCATTCAGCAAGATGTATCATCATAATTTGTAATGATGCTTCTATATAAGAATTCTTAACCCTCACAATTTGTTTTCCTAAAAAGTAATTGGGACAACAATGAACATAAAAATGCATGAAACAAAAGACACAGTTTAACCATTTTCAGAAGAAGAAGAAAGTGAGAGGCCAGAAAGAGGAGACAAAATTCATGCCATGAATAGGAGGACGAACTTCCCCTCTTAAGAAGTTTCCCCAGCTGCCATGAATAGAAAACAAAACTGGTTTAATGCAGTAATGCCAAATTTGTGTCATTATACTTAAGGAAAGTAATATTAAGCAAAATTTGATTGCAGAGGAAAGCAAAGATGAGAGGAAGAGTAGTAAATCAGTCATATTATTCTGCTTTCATGAAACACTTGATTTCGATATTTCATTCTGTATGCTTGTAATTAATTAGAAGTGGTATTTATGACACACTTGGTTATAACAAATTATTTGGAAATTCTTTATTAGAGGCTGGCATAAAAAAATCCAGAAGAACAGAGAAGACAGTTAGAAAGGCAAAAAAATTACTCAGTTGTTGGTATCTTTAAGAATTGTTTATATTCTTAAGGACATAAAAGGTTAAACAAGGTTATTGAAATACTGATTTAAAATGTAAAAGAGAGAGTAGGCGAGAAGGAGGACAAGTACATGAGGGGAGAAGAAATCTGAAAAAGAAGTTAGATGAGGGGAAGAGGGAGAAAAGAAAGAAAAATGCCTCATCATAGCTTTAAATAAATACACTGGTACAAGAGGACAGATGAAAAATATAAAGTGTAGAAGTTGTTTCAATTTAGTATTCAGATTTTGTTACAGCCCATACAAAACACTTGTAACAGGTCTTTGAAAAAAAGTTTTAATTATTTTCTTACTTGCCTCCAGGTAAATATAAAAGATGCTCTGCCTCAGCAAGTATGCGGACCATGTATTGCGAAGCTGGACGAGGTGGTGGACTTTATGGATGCAAGTCAGACTACACAGATAAAGCTCAGGAACCAGCTGAAAGGTAAATGAAAAGGAATTTATGTAAAGAGGAACAGTAACTGAATAGCCCTTTCAGAGTTAACA
>NC_051407.1:32740647-32741017 GCF_015228065.2 Penaeus monodon
AAGATAAAAAGAAGTATGAGCACATAGACAAATTTGCTTTTATAGGCAGAAAAATAATAACTGGCAATTATGATGAACAAATTTTATCATCCACGTATATAAGTTTTGTGGAACAAATAGTTTGTAATTGCTTTTAGAGTTCTGATAATATCCTTTTGATGAATAGTCTGAAGCATCCTTGTTTTCCAGATAGCTCTTCCGATAATAGTGTTCGGATTCACGAAGACCAACTGTATGAGCTGATACAAGATGTCAAAGTGGAACTGGAAGAAGCAGAGGAGCAGTTTGTGGATGATCTTGATGACGAGGATTATGGTGTGTGAGGTGCTTTCTCTCTTGAACTTTTTGAGTGTTAGCCCGTTGAATTCGG
>NC_051407.1:32741713-32741930 GCF_015228065.2 Penaeus monodon
TGGGGTAAATAGGTGTGTTCAGGTAAGCCTGTTGATTGACCCCTTAGTAATGAAGCATTTGTGAAGCCTATATTTATATGAAATTGACAAAACGAAAGCTACACTGGACTATGTATGTACCTGGTGCCAGTGGGATAACATTCTTGTACTTGTAGTGCTGAGTAAATTTCATCAATTAATATGGATGATGTATAATAATGATGTTTGTCTGTGTATG
>NC_051407.1:32741986-32742141 GCF_015228065.2 Penaeus monodon
ATGAAATGTGTGAAATACTACAGGACCTCATGGGAGCAGGAGAAGGAATACTCGGCTGCGGAGTTTGCGAGGACGAAATGCTGCCATTAAAGGTGTAGTCTCGTTTTTTCTTTTCTGCACGTCAGCATTTCTGTAAAGGAACATACTGTAAATAG
>NC_051407.1:32742753-32743670 GCF_015228065.2 Penaeus monodon
ACTGCTCCATATCTTGACTTAAGGCCACTTAGGTCTTTTCATTTTTCAAATGTGACTACTCTCTTCTTGACTCCATCTTGCGCGGGAAGATTCGAAGGTCCAGAGGAGCAACCTCTCTTTTGATGCGGGGCAATGGTGCGGACGTCATCCAGTTGCAAGAGGGTCATCATCCGCAGAGAGGAGATGAAAGGGTTTGTTGAGGCCGTTTCATGAGGGGAGAGTGTAATTATGGGAAGTTGGATTTGTAATTGTGAATTAGTCATGAGGTGATAAATTAACAGTGGTGAAATAGTTGTGAGATGTGAAACTAGTAATGATGAAATAGTTGTGAATTCTGTAATGTCGAAAGAGTTGATAGTTATTAAACTGAATTAATTGAGATGTCTAACTGAACATGAAGACTCCTTGTTATTTCTTCAAATTTGCAATCCTGATAAACCATGCATGTTTAATTCTTTTGTTCCCTTACCTTGATTTAGAAATTCCTCTTTCAGGAGGAAACAAAGAAAGCTGAAAGTTTAGCACCATTGGATTATGGTGACAACCTGATGGAAGAGGCAAATACTCTTTCTGCATCAGAAGATATGGTATGTATATGTACTTAACTCATAGTAATTGTGCTCCTCATGGTCCTAAAAACATAAATATATTGAACATTTCACAACAACTAATTTGTCAGTTATTCAGTAAGTATTAAAAGGCTTGTATTATGTTTCATGGCGAGTTAAATAGCAATTACGAGTAAGCCTGCTGGCCAGTCAGTGGGTCAAGGGGGTATACATTTTGTGTGCAGGACATTGTGCCTGTCTCTATAAACTGTTGCCTCATGACTGGCCAGCCACATAGCCTTTTACTTTTATATATTCCTCTGTATATTCCCCCCCCCCCCATACTATGTTTAGTTCTATTGGTCAGCC
>NC_051407.1:32743696-32743769 GCF_015228065.2 Penaeus monodon
CTTATTTAACAATTTTTATTGTCAAGACTACTTATGATTTTGACAGTTGTTTTAGGTTATGCACTAATTTTGT
>NC_051407.1:32745672-32745990 GCF_015228065.2 Penaeus monodon
AATTTGGTTCTCTTCAAAATGCAAGGATGGTGGGGCGCTGGCGGTGTAGTAAGGGCTGGGCACAAGCCAGGAATTGTAATTACGAACCGATGTCCGCAGGGGCGCTCACAATATCCATTAAGTTACCACGGGGATTCCAGAAGTTTAATGCCGCATCTGTCTTCTCTTGCACTTCCCTCTGGGTTGTGTTGTACCTGAGTTAGATATTTGCAACTTTTTCGCCCTTGCATTCGAGCTAGAAGACACAGCCTTACAGTACATCGGTGGTCGACAGCTTCGCCTTGGCTTTCCTGCCCGTCTTGCGCTCTTTCAGGCGGA
>NC_051407.1:32748698-32749300 GCF_015228065.2 Penaeus monodon
GATTTCAACTGCTTTCCTAAATAGAGAAAGTTTCAATTCTAATTCAACTTCTTGTGACTGCTTTGCAGGGTATCCAGCAAAAATGTGCTGTCAGATGTTGTGTATGCAAAGCCTCTTTTGATCAGCTGGAGCAGCTGTCATCACACTCCTTGGAAGCCCATCAGCTGGAGACACCACGTTACATGTGTCCGCAGTGTCCTCGTACCTTCCCCAAAGTCACGTCTATGACCAACCACCAGCGGAGGAAACACCAGGAAACATTGCAGGGGTAGGCCGTTGCATTATCATTCTTGCATTCTTTATGGGTTTGTGTGTTTATCTAGCAAATTGAAATGGAATCAAAATTAGTTCATTTAGATCTTGTATCCCACAGGTGCCCTAAGTGTAGGAAGTTATACCCAGCACACTACCTTTGGACTCGTCACATGTTGGTCCACTCAAACACACGTCCCTTCTCATGTGACGAGTGTGAAAAGAAGTTCAAAAGTAAGCCAGAACTAATCAACCACAAGAAGGTTCACAGACCAAGTGAAGAACGCTACACACACTGCTGTGAAGTGTGTGGGAAAAGGTATGGTTTATGAAAAAGACTGCCTTGTTTG
>NC_051407.1:32749886-32751252 GCF_015228065.2 Penaeus monodon
CCAGAACTTTGCAACTCCCACCCTCTTTTCTTACCAGTAAGACATCTTAAATCTCATTTCTTAAAAAAAAAAACTTTGTTTGTTGACAAAATGTGAAAAATGTATTTTTCCCTAATTGGAATATGTATTTTTTAGACATTCCTCCTGAAACTTTCCTCTGATCCCTTGTGTCATTTCCTATTTCATCCCCTCCTACTTTTCTGGCATCCTTTTTTAACCTTGATAACTCATATTTTGTTTCATAATAACTTTTCTACCCTTAACCCCCTTTTCCCCTTGATTCCTGTATTGCTCCATTTATTCACTCTTTACCTTCATCTCTCTTTAACCTTTTCAATGCCATACTGTGCTAAACTGTTGTATGGCTTTTTATAAGTAGCACATCATTAACACATTAATGCCCCTCTTTACCCTTTCCATAGTACATAGTATAGCTCATTTATTTGCTTTATTAACCATTAACCATTGCCATGCATTAACCAGTGCCGGCTGTGCCCTTTATGACCTGCTTCTTGTTACCGGACATCTAGTTATGTGTGGCTGGTTGAGCACATGGATGCAGTCACACTGCTAGCTACATCTTTTGCTTTTTCACTAAGTGACTGAACCTTCAGAAGTGGCTCAACTTCTCTCAAGCACTGCAAGTGGTATTTGTTGCTGGGCATACGTCTTGCCTGGCTGGTGGCCCAGCGAAGCCTTCTCTGTGCAGGCTGTTGTGATAATGTCATTGGCGGAATGGTTTTCCCCGTGACATTAATTGGGGTTTCAGATCCTCATCAGGAGCAAATAGTGTCATGTAGTATGCTTGCAAGTGGTCTACATCCTGAAACTGGCCACAGGTCTAGAACACAAGCTGGCTTGTACAGTCCCACAGCCAGCTTCTGTAGCAGCATGTACTCACTGATGATCCTGTTACAAACTTATTTATTTAGAAAGCAATAGGGCTGACTAACAACTGCTTCTTCTCCATGCACTGTTGCTATTGTTGCTTAGCATTACTGCAGCTGTTAGTACTCCAGTATGATGATGAATATACATTCATAGTTTTTAGGAATGACTTTGTTGGAGCAAAACCCCCCCTTATAATTTTATTTTCACTTCAAAGTCAATTAAAATGCTACTAATTCACATCAGCAAAGAAATGAGCAATCCCATTTACAGTATTTTTGGATTTGAAAAATCTTAATGTGTCTAAACTTCAAAATGCATTCTAAATTACAAGTGAATTGCTTGTGACTATTGAAAAAGGGGAAAACTTATGTATATCACATATTTTACAATATATCATTAAAATGCTGTATTTTGGGAGTATTTGATACTTCTAGTGGGGTAAGCCTAGTTGTGCAGTCATAAAGTTACTAACTAT
>NC_051407.1:32751382-32751950 GCF_015228065.2 Penaeus monodon
TACATTGTATCAGTGAAATGCAGCATCTGTGTGAAAATTTTATTTTAGATTTCTCTTTGGTTAAATGGATGTTTGGCAAGCAAAGGAGAGTTTCTTCAGTTTTGAAAGGTATCAAAAATCCATATATTTCAAAATAGCCCAAATTAGTAACTTGGTAAATATTTCACTTGATGGTCCCCGTGTAGATATTATTTTATTGTTCTCTCTGTTTTTTCTTCATCTGTACTAAATGTTCATAATCTGAAGGCAGCTTCAGATTCGGAATGTGACTGAAATTTGCATATGACACATGATGATTTTTCCTGCACATCAATCTTCTAAAAGTTGGTGATACACTTATATGCTTGTATCTGCCTGTTTTCAGATTTACACAGAAGGCAAATCTTGAAAGCCACCTAAGGCTTCACACAGGAAACCGTCCCTTCTCATGTGAGTTTTGTGGAAAGTGTTTTTCTCAAAGAGGGAACATGGAGGAACACCGTAGAATTCACACAGGTGAAAAGCCATTTGTGTGCGATGTCTGCGGGGTCAGGTTTGTATGTCTTCCAGTATTTTCTTTGGATAATAA
>NC_051407.1:32752003-32753150 GCF_015228065.2 Penaeus monodon
CATGAATGGAGATTGGTAGTGCAATGTATATGAAACCAATTATGCATATTGATAAATGTAATGATACTAATTTGATTGGTATATTGCATAATTTGATAATTTTAATCCATTTGGTCTTGGACAGTTATTCACGCCAGGGGCAGTTAGCAATGCACAGAAGAAAACACAATGGTGAAAAGCCACATAAATGCCAGTACTGTGAAAAGGAATTTCTGCGGAGAGAAGTACTACGTAAGCATGAGCACATGCATACTGATACACGTCCATACAAGTGCTCCTACTGTGAAAAAAGTTTCAGGTAAGTATTGTTTTATTTTTATGTTGAAATTCCATGGGTAAACATCTCTGTGACAGTTCACCAAGTTAACCTTTATTGGTCTAATGAGGTTCCATTGTGTGCAGGGACCAAGGAAAGCGCAAGGTGCATGAGAGGCTCCACACTGGGGAGAGGCCCTATGAGTGCCAGGTGTGTGGCAGGGGCTTTTGCGAATCAGGCAACCTGCGCAAGCACCTGCGTGTGCACCAGCGGCGGCCAGGTGCTGTGGTTGCACCAGCTGCCCCACCTGTAGCAAGGGAGCGAGATGGCCTTCTACCCCCAGCAATCAGTGTGGCTGTTAGCAGTGCTGCACCAGGACCCACCAGCTACAGTGTACCCCATGCAACGTTCACCTTCCCTGGTGCCCCTGCAGTGAGGCATGGTGTAGAAGGCATGGCAGAAGGGTCGCTCATGCTGGTGCCAGAGGTGTCTGGCTTAGCCACACCTGCCACGCACATTGTGACTTCTAGCATGCCCCACAACCCCCAACCTTCATTGGCTGTGCCCATGGCTAGTTCCCCATGCCCCACCAGCCACCCACTTGTCACCCTTCGGCCACTGGAGGAACCGAGGGAAAGTCCGGCATTGGCCGAGGGCGGCGACAGGGAAGACTACAGGGTGAGTGCTGCCTCTGCCTCCTTCCAAACAGTTGGGTGGGCACTCTATCAGACATAAGTACTCCTTTGTCTATGGCATCCCTTTTGAGTGGAATATCTGTTATTATTTAGAACTTTGTGATAACAGTTAAAACTTTAAGTGGTGAATGATAAAGAACTGAAGAAAAAGTTTAGTCATATTGATTCTAAAACTTGTACTGTTCTCTCTTCTTCA
>NC_051407.1:32753387-32754272 GCF_015228065.2 Penaeus monodon
TGTAATTATCATGATTCCTCTGTTGGGCCAGAGATGGGAATAGCCAAATTGCTCATGGATACAGTTTCATTTGGATTTTGAACGGGTATGTCCATTAGATTTAAATTTCAAGGGATGTGATTATCTGCCATATCAGCTGTTGAAGCCAATGAAGAATTTGGCCATGTGTGATTAGGATTAAATACTTTGCTTTTACACCTAATTACCATGTCACCCATTATCCAGGTAATAAATCCGTCCAGATTGATAAATGCTATTATGCATGTAAAGTCGCACCTTTTTTATCTTTCTGTCTTAGTCAAACAGCGCAGTTGATGAAGGATCTTTGGAAAGATACTTCATCAACACCTTTGGGAGTGTCTTTAGTCCAAGAACTGTCTAATTTCAAAACCAAAATCAGGCTATCTATATAGTGTGCAGTAATTGACAGAAAAGATTATGAAAATTCAAGAAAACAATTGTTTATTGTTAATTAAGACAGGATATACATATGCATAAGAATTTCAGGGCATGGGTATGAAAGCCCTACAGTAAATGTATGTCTTAATCATCCCAAACGACAACAGATGCTGTAAAAGAGAAAATAATGGTAGTAGTAGGTGGATACCATTGGAAATCTTCATTGCAGCAAGTCTATCATAGTTTGTACAATTGTTGAGAATTTATTGCAGGAACATGGCAAAAATTGCAGTATCAATATTAGCTTTTAGTTATTATTGCTGGATTGACCTCATATCATATTATTAATACACATTGCTTTAGTTTCATTTGTTATATCATATTTATATGGTGATATGATTGATGTATATTATTATATCGTCTGTATAGTTACACTGCCATATAATCATGTTGTTTTACATTGCACCATTAGTGTCGCTCTTTATT
>NC_051407.1:32754518-32756527 GCF_015228065.2 Penaeus monodon
AGATCATAGAATGGTTGAGTGTGATGACAGTAGTGATAAATGGTAATCATGATGATAATATTGGTGATGATTACAAAAGTAAGACAACAGTCTTTATGGCAGAATATATAAGTTATTTATGAATAATAGTATATGCATAACCATGCAAAATGAAATAGGTATTACCTCATTGAGGGAACTAATACAGAAAGTAAAATTGAAATCCAAATTAAAACTTTGTAGATGGTTATAGTCCATACATTTTTAAATACCTTTATTTCTGATTTAACTTCATAGTTTCATTGCCCTTGAAAACAGTGAGTTTTATATATATTTATAGAAACATGCTGCCAGTGACTAAACATATACTTATCATTTTTAATTGAGTCATCCAGAGATTTTTATCTTTGCCAACTAGGAATCAGTCTTTACCTTTTTTTTCTTTGTTAAGATTGCCTGGCCATTATGGATTTACACTGAAATAATGAGAAATTACAACGAATATCTGTCCAGGCGTGGTTGAATTTTTGTAGTTTTAGTGTTGTAGTCAAGCGTGTACTGTATATTTTGAACAATGTGTAAATGATTGTTAATTGTATGTAATATACAAAGAAAAGACACAAAGATAATGTTTTCATGATCTTGGAAAATAAAACATGTTCTTTCTTTTTGGAGTACTTATTTGAACATTGTTTTTTCACTTTAAGGGTACTTAAGACTCTTGGGTAAGATTCAGTATCCTGCTAGATTTGCTACTTACATTTATTACATGGACCTCTAGTTGCTTATAGCATTGAAACTGTGTGATTGTTTTTTATTACTTGCTATAAACAAGTGTTGTTGATCGACATCACATGTTTTATGAACGGATGTAGTAACTGCTTGAAGCAATTAGTGTTATTATATAGTGATAATTTAAAAAATAGGCCTGTTTGGACTA
This sequence comes from Penaeus monodon, assembly GCF_015228065.2. Classification (NCBI taxonomy): domain Eukaryota; kingdom Metazoa; phylum Arthropoda; class Malacostraca; order Decapoda; family Penaeidae; genus Penaeus; species Penaeus monodon. The sequence continues at coordinate 32,755,438 of NC_051407.1, forward strand.
GGTGGAGACAATAATGTGTCATATAGTGCACATTCTTTACCAGTTATCTCTCAGGGGAAACCTTAGTACTGCCCCTGGATCAACCACTGCTGCCCACCACTGATGTGTTTCTACATTGCATTTGAAACAGATCACATTATACATTTAAATGAAATTTTGTCACATAAAAAATACAAAGCATATAGAAACAGATATTCAGTACCTAAAGGCCCATACACAAGATAGAACGTAACCCATCACTGCCACAGTGTGGGTAGAGCCGTTCTGTTGTCCACACGCAGATCCGAAAAAAAAAGGTCGAGCCTTTTTTTCTTTTAATATGCAAAACCTCTACATTATGCTTTGCACTATTAGTTTCATTTCTTCATCATTCTTATTGAAATCATTATGATACGCAATGCTGTACTCTTTCGATCCTTAATAGGCACCATAGTTTTTGTAACGCGCATGGCCCAGACGACCAACTAGCTCATCCATGTCTAAGGATGAGCCAGACGACAACGGCAATGTGAGGGTGCATGTGCTGGGTGTTTTGTTCAGTTTTATTTTTATGATGGCACCAAACTAACCCGACTGAGTGAAATTGAAATGCTCAACCTCCTTGACATTATTAAAAATTATCCCATCATATGGAACATTAAAATTGAAAGACTTCAAATAAGTTAATGCGCGATGGACAAATAGCACAAGTACACTTAACACTTTTGTTCCCATACTTTTATATTTAAAGAAAAGAATAAGTCAGATATGCGAAGTTGTTTTCTCTAAACAGAATCACGCATTCTTTCTTCTTTTATAGAATCACGCATTCTAGCCTGGAATTCCCTTGCACAGAGGACAACAGCGGCTCGCACCACGTCCTGCACACGACGCCTGGGACTGCTCGGAAACGTTAGCGAATTCATAATTTTTTACCAGTATCTTGTAAACTTGCGTCTTAATCAGCTTGAAATTCGCTCTGGGAGAGCGATAAGTCGACGACAAAAGAAGTTAGCGTTTAGCGTTAAAAGCAGCGCCGTGTAAGCCGGTCTTTACGCACTTCATTATTTCCTTGAAACACCTCATTATATACATTCAGTATTTAATCTTA
>NC_051407.1:32756569-32756714 GCF_015228065.2 Penaeus monodon
TTTGGATAGACAGAGATATCGATTAAGCATTATTAATGATTTAATTCTAACGAATTTGTGTTTACTAAGATGTCCTGAAGTTTCGTATTTAGCCCTCCTATCCTTTACTAATCCTGGGGAAATTAACACGCTCGGTTTCCCTCGT
>NC_051407.1:32758773-32759535 GCF_015228065.2 Penaeus monodon
GCAGCAATTCATATATATATCAATATAAAGTAACTTAAAGTTCTTTAATTAAACAAAAGAAAAAAATACTTTGTACATTGTTTTCACATAAATGTAAAGTATCTGATTCCATTACGTAAAATGTGTTCAGTAATTAGAAGTCTTACATGATTTTTGTATCCCTTAGAATTCCCGTTCTCGCACAACACAGAAAACATGCCGTAATAGCAGTGCCGTAATGTTGGTAACACTGCTATCAATCACCCGTCAGCACGTGGGATCACCGGTCAGTGCGCGGGCATTAATAACATTGTAATGAAAATTTTGTGATGACGTCGTTATTGTATCATCTTTATTAGTATTGCATAATTAAAGGTGCGGTCGTCTGATTTATGTGCTCCGAAATTACTTGCTATACGTTAAATGTCTTTCATACTGTCTGAGTGGTGTAGCAGGTACCCAAACATTTTGTCAAGCTCGTATTTAGTTCCCGTACGCCAATGCCTGAAAAGGATCATTATATATATCGTGCAAGCAAAGTGACGACATTTTGCGTATATAGACCTTGGATCCAACCATCTTTGATGGAGTAGACAGGCAACCCATTTGGAGTTTGGCTGACGACGTCATTGCGCGTCAGAAACGCTGATTGGCGACTACACAGTCGGGCATTGGGTAAATAATGGAAAAAAAACTACTAACACCTGAACTCGGTACGCTCAAGGATAAACAATATCATAACAGCACAAGGAAATCACATGCAGCGCGATGAAAGGCGTAACA
>NC_051407.1:32759558-32759648 GCF_015228065.2 Penaeus monodon
GTCACTCCGTGCGTTCACTTGGGCAGTGCGCACCGTTTCGCGGAGCCTTGTGTGGCGAAGCGAGCGGGCTTTGAAGGTAGTTCGCTTCGC
>NC_051407.1:32759819-32759951 GCF_015228065.2 Penaeus monodon
GAATGGAATGGCCACAGACAGACAGAGTCACTCCGTGCGTTCACTTGGGCAGTGCGCACCGTGCGTTTCGTGGCGAAATCAAAACGTTTCGCGGAGCCTTGTTCAGCGAGTCCTTGAAGGTATTCGCTTCGC
>NC_051407.1:32760114-32760999 GCF_015228065.2 Penaeus monodon
GAATGGAATGGCCACATCCTGACTCCTGCCTTATACAAAAAAGGGTGCCCGTCCATTTCAAGGCAGTGGCCTCCCTTTGAATAACTTGATAATTTGGTAACAGTATACTGTGAAAATTAGTAAATAGTGTTAATCTACAAATTTTAAACGGATCTTCAATACCACAATGATGCAAACATTTAGATTAGGTAACATTAATTAACAAATGTAATTATTGTAATATAAGTTTAACATATCACTATGGCGTATTACAAACTGTAATATTCTTACACATAATAAAACAGATAAATAAAGTCAGAAGTTTACGTCGGCAATTAACATATTCTTGTCGAAGAAATCCTATTCATCATTCATTTTAGTCTATTTATTTATTTGTTATGTAATTTGGTTTTTAGGTTGATGAGGGACCCCAGGGTCTAAATTCGCCGTGACGGCAGGCTTTGGCGTCTCGAATTCATATGAAAAACTTAGTACCTTTTTAAGCACGAAACTTTTCATGTGAAAAAAAAATTCAAATTTCAGATTTCCCGAAATCTGCATTTTTGACTACTTTAAATGGAGTGGAATGGGTATAATCTCTTAATTATAGCTTAACACAGTGGCGTGTCCAGAATACTTCGCTAGGGGTTCCCCATGTAGGACTATTGACTTATGCAGGGTGGCTGGCAAATGTATTAACAGATCAAGAAAAGGGATAACCAAGTATATATTTCATGAAGTCCATCGATTTCAAAACGCAACAGTTCAACAGCAGCGTAGAGAAAGGTTTTTCTCTCACTTCCCTCTTCCGCTGGCGGACAAGGATTCGACAGCGAGGATGCTAAACCCAGTCACATTCCAGCGATGATGTAGTGAACTCTATATTTTTCTGTTTTAAATGTAAAC
>NC_051407.1:32762314-32763082 GCF_015228065.2 Penaeus monodon
TCAAAAGGAGACTTCACATAGAAATGTAAACTCCCAGAAAAAGTGGAATATGATTGAACTGTAAAACCTAAAGTCCTTCGAAAGATATAATGATTAATTTTCATTAACCTTGATACCGAAGAGAAAGAGTAAATATGATTACCTGAATTGTAGGAGCGAGTATGGTAATAGCAGTAATAAAAACACATATGAATCATTACGTTGTATTAATTATATTTGTTATACATTTATTATAAATGTAATTACATGTATAACAAAAAATGACTGATAATGTTGTTAATGACGGTAACAAGAATAAATATTACAATAATAATGAACACTGTTTTTGGAATATGTTTAACTATCTTTAATTCATCACAATTTCAGAAGAGACAGATATTCTGAATACTAAAAATTACAACATGAGCGATTTCTTATCAACACATCTTAGCATTCATATACAGCAAGAATGGCGCGAAAAGGGTAAACAAATCCCTTTAACACGTTACCATGCAGTATGCGTTTGTCTTTATGTATGACAATGATTAGCTTAATTCTAACAGTGGTGGAGATGAAAGCTGCTTAATTACATTTTTAATTCTTCAAATACCAAACCTCATTCCGCCGGTTTTCAGATTTCATCGGGGAGTCGTAGCCAGCCCTGATATGAGGAGGAACAGAGGGAAAGGTTGGTTATAATCAGGCACTTAACAAGACGATTGATAAATTTACTAACGTTTTTTATATAGACAAAGCACTTATAAGTTTGTTTTTTAATGTAGAAAAATA
>NC_051407.1:32763110-32763524 GCF_015228065.2 Penaeus monodon
CAATTATTGCAGAATGTATATGTAATTGAAGTTGATGAAAAATCTCTAAACGAAAAAAGCTAATTTAGCACTTCGGAGAAAACTACGAAACAGAAGAGAACGAAAAACAATGAGAAAAGAGAAAACAAAGCGGGGCAAAAAAGACGATAATTAGAAAGACAGAATAAGAAAGGTACAGCAAGAGAATGAGACGAAAAGAAAGCAAGGGATGGCATACCTGTAGAAGAAGGAGAAGTTGACTCCCTCTTCCTGCGCTGCCTCGAGGTCGACCTTGAGGGCCTCTGAAGCCTCCTCCCAAATGCGCTCTTTGTTCGCGAAGCCGTCGAAGATCCTGAAGGGGCGGGGAGAGAGGCGCTCGCGTTAGTGACGATGAATATACACTTCTTTACATCTACAGTTCAGTGTGTGAGGCTT
>NC_051407.1:32763760-32763962 GCF_015228065.2 Penaeus monodon
GACACACTTGTGTGGAGTTAATTCTGATCTATTATTTATGAACATTTTTGTCGAGGTGTTGGCGATAGACTCTCTGCATTGTGTAAATGTGGCGAATTTTGGCAAAGATCGGCTGAAGGAGAAACTCGCTCGCCCAACCGGCCAGCGTTGGCGAGGAGCTAGTCGACCGTGCGATGTGCGAGACAGAAGGGATGCCTCTCGT
>NC_051407.1:32764135-32764515 GCF_015228065.2 Penaeus monodon
ATCTTGGCCTCTGTCGGGGCGCGGGAAAGCAGCTTATTATTTTTTCATTCTCATATGCATATATATCACATACAGGCCCTTATTAAACACAAGCAGTGCTGTTCGTCTTTGCCCATGCTAAGCAGAGTGAATCCGACCGACTCACCTGCTTCGTTGCCGCCGTCAATATAGCGGAAGAGGGCGAAGAAGGCGCGCGTGTCCTTGCGCCTGCTGGCCGCCTGCTGGACCTGGCTGTGGCAGACCCACTTGGCCGCCGGGTACGCGCGCACTTCGTACCCCTGTGGGCATGCAGAGGGGGAATTAGCTGCACTTCACGATTGAATCTTTATTTCTGTATATTTCCTGGAATGACGTGTAACTTGAATTTCTGTACTTGAATC
>NC_051407.1:32764969-32765860 GCF_015228065.2 Penaeus monodon
TGGCATTATCACTTAAATCTCAGCTAATACTTACTTTGCCCTCCCTGGTGACGCTGTACGGCGCAATCTCACTTGGCTCGTCCTCGTACTGTGATGGAAGGAAGCAAGTTAAATGCTTCATGTATTAATAGGCAGAAAAAAATACATTCAAACAAAGGGTTTCTTGGAAACCAAGATCATTTTCGATATCATCCTGGATTTTTTTCTCATTCTTGAAAATCGAAGTTGTTAAAAGAAGAAATATTTTCAGTTTATTATTTTTTTCTTACCACTGTAACAAAACAGTAGAAAGTCTTGTTATCCAAATATTTCATCAGTGACCTTTAAACTCACACAAAAAATGACTAGACTAAAAGGCATGAAAGAAGACACGTTACAAACAGACAGACAATTCTGCATTTGTATGCACTATAAACAAACAAGCAACAACCGGAGCCAGAAACCCACCTGCGCCCGGGCCAGCTGCGCGCACACGAGGAAGGCGACGACGAAGGAAAGCTTCATGGTGGACTGAGGACGGCAAGTCGGTCAGGGCGAGAAGCTGAAAGGGCGTGAGGAACAATTAATAATTCCACAGTGTAAAATACAGCTTCGATTTCCCACCTTCACCAGATTCACGCGATTCTGGCGGAGATGAACAGCGAAGCCGATTGGTTATTCACGCCTTTCCTATGCTTGTCAGAGGATTTCCGTTCGGTATGGGAGGTGTGTGTTTACTTTCCAGGTGTTCTCTGTCAGTAATGAGCTGCATTTTTATTTTTTTTGGCTGATAATGTTTATCATCTTAGAAAATTACAAATATAAAACAGATTCAAGGGTAAAGACATATTTTCTTCATGAGGGTACAGGTTACTGTAAAGCATACAGAGACTTCGAGAAGATAATAAGAAG
>NC_051407.1:32767496-32767880 GCF_015228065.2 Penaeus monodon
AAGATGCTACTCACGTGCTCCGTCTGTGCCTCTGATGCGACACCTTCAGCAACGACACGCTATATAGGGAAAAATTCGTTCGTTTGTTGGTTACGTTATGTAAGTAAAAATCCGATGGGTTTCACATTACTGTTTACATACCTATGTATTTAGATCAAGGATGTGAGGACGAAGTCACAGCCCAGGACGTCTCACCGAAAAGCCTTGGTGAAATGCATCATTAGTGCGATCAGCTGTTGTCTGGGCCAGACAGACACACAGGGGATCCTCGCCAACCCTTACGTAATGAGGAATTCCAGTGAGGCTCGAGTGGCAACACCGTGTACTTCCCGTTCCAGAGTGTACGTTGAGTGCGTCAGGCAGGATGGCCCTTGGGTGCGACAA
>NC_051407.1:32772733-32773341 GCF_015228065.2 Penaeus monodon
GTTTTTAATTGCTTAAATACATATAGTATTTTATTACATATAAATATAAAACAAATGGGGGGGTTTTTTTGAACATTACCTTAAAAAAGATTTACAGTGTTGTAATTACATTTTTCATTTAAGTCTCCATTTTATAAATTTTTAAAATTTTCCAAATAATATTTTATAAATACTTATTTCAATATTTAGTACCACCTTTTAAAAAAAACCCGAATAAACAGTCAACCCCTTTTTTTTCATAAATCTATTCTTCATAATTTTACATTTTTTCAGACCCCAAACAAAAGAAATAAAAAATAACGAAAATATATGAAATTACTGAATATGTTTGGAGATGAAAGGTATACAAGAGGAACGTTCCAAAAACGGGAAAGGGGAAAAACCCATTTGCACGAAAAAATCCGACCGCTATTTAAAGACCCCCCTCCTCTCTCACCACACCCAACCCCCCTCCAACCCAACCCCCAACCCGGCCCCCCCCCAAACCCCCTCCACCCACTCCCCCCCCAAACCCCCCAAAAAAACCCCCCCGGGGGGGCGTCAGGTCTTTTCCCATCTTGGGAAAATTCTTATTGAAACCCCCTTTCGACCCTTCCCTATTCTGGTTC
>NC_051407.1:32773393-32773735 GCF_015228065.2 Penaeus monodon
GCTTTTTTCAGTCCCTCTCCGTTTTTAATTCCCCCTCTTTTGGGTCTCTTCTTTTTTCTCCTTTTTTTTCTATTTTTTTACCCCTTTTTTTTCCTGTTATCTTCTTTCCCTTCTCCTTTAATCTTCAATGCTTCCCCCTTTAATTTTTCCTCTTTCTTTCTTTTCCCCTTTTTTCCTTTTCCCCCCCTTTTCTCCTTTTTCTCTTTCTTCTTCCTATCTTATTCTTCTCGCGCAAAAAAAAATTTCCTTCCTTTTTCCCTTTTGCGTTTTCCCCAAAGTTCCGTTTCTTTAAGGGAATTTTAAATTCTCTTTTCCCTCCTTCTTTTTTTTTTTTTCCTTTTC
>NC_051407.1:32774080-32774156 GCF_015228065.2 Penaeus monodon
GCGCTTTTTTCCTGTTTCCTTCTATTTTAAACCCCCCCCTTTTCTCCCCCTTTTAAACTTTTGGTGTTTCGGCCCC
>NC_051407.1:32777019-32777089 GCF_015228065.2 Penaeus monodon
CTCCAGCATTCATCCCTCCATGACAGGGAGACTGTGTGCCAGCTGCAAAGCCTCTTGGAACTCTTCTGAG
>NC_051407.1:32777369-32777474 GCF_015228065.2 Penaeus monodon
AACAGGCTCGCAAAACTGAAGATTACGAGAAAGTACACACTGCAAAAATGCCATAATCAACCCTGTATAATTAAGTAAAATAGTATACAAATTGAAAAGTCCTTT
>NC_051407.1:32777585-32777657 GCF_015228065.2 Penaeus monodon
CTGGAGGTTATACGAATAACAGTCCAGAGTAACGTTGAAAAATGGAAAGCAGCCCCACCGCCGCCACCACTG
>NC_051407.1:32781096-32781850 GCF_015228065.2 Penaeus monodon
CAGATGAGAAGTCACACTGCAGATGTCGTGTACAAACGTTTTTTCAGCGCTGATTTAAAACTGAGCAATGTTTGTTTGCTTTTTACATGAATTGGAATGTCGTTATATACGGCAGCACCTCGGTACCTGACATGGCTTTGGGGCTGGGAGGAGGATTCTCGTCGAGGGTAAAGCGTAGAGTGGTCACGAGCGAGATACGGATTGTTGTGATTAATATAGAAATGATTAACGTACTCTGGGTAGCTGTGCAGTGATTTATATACGTTATGTCATCTGATTCTAAAATCATTAAGGATCTCACAACATTGGCGATATGAACGCGGGCTCGTAATCCACCAATAACTCTTACCACTCGTTTTTGTATGGTCACGAGGGGTTTCAGAGATTCGTTACTGGCTCCTCCCCAAACTGCTGAGCAAAAGGAAATGGAGAGATAGATCAGTGCATAATAAATTAGCATCAAAGATCTTGATCGAGGGAGTGCATTATTCCACATTGCTTAGCAATCTTTGTTCTGGTGAAATTAATTTGACTCTGGTTACTTATTATCATATAATGAGTAACTGGATAGAAACCCGAATCTAATTCAACATGAAAGTGTATTCATCAGATTAATTATATTTTTGTTGCTGCTAAAAAAAGTATAGTCATATGCAACCAGATAACGTTCAGCAGCATCCGTATTGGGAAAATCACTGATTTATAAAAGGAAGAGCAGGGGCTAAGGATTGATCCCTGAGGCACACCGCACTTG
>NC_051407.1:32781873-32783284 GCF_015228065.2 Penaeus monodon
GAGAATCCACGAAAGGGCAGCTTGGGGAAATCAGAGACCGATATAGACTCAAGCAGTCCCCCTGATGAGCAAACATGAATATGAAAAGAGGGGAAGAGAAAGGATTAAGACAATGTACAGGTCGCATATTAAGTTTAAGTAAGGGAAACGATTACGTTCATAGAACGGTCCAGAAGCTTTAAATGAGTCTGAGGAGCCGATATCCAAGTTTGCTAGTCATTAGAACAAGCATGTTGGCTTGTGTTTTTTAAACAGTCAATGGTCCACTTATGGGCATTAACTCTCACGCCATAATGGTGCAGTTTGGTCAGTAAAATAGCATGACCCACTATATCAAAAGCTTTCGACGACTCAAGAAACACCCTTGCGATATTCGCCGTTGTCGAAAGCATTTGTAACATAATTCTTGAAAGGTAACATCGTTTCAGTAGGTCTAAATCCATACTGAGATGGGCTTAGAACATGCTTTTCAGTTAAAATATCATACAATCTATTATAAAATACTATTCATAAAAGCTCACTAAGGTTAATCAATACTGATACAGAACAAAGTTCGACGGTTCTTTATTATTACCACTTTAAAAAGAAGGGTAAATATTTTCATTGGCTGAGGGAATGCACCAGTCAAAAAGATACATTAAATATGTATTCAAGAAAAGGACAAGGACTTGCAGCTGATCTCTTAATCAAAATCATCGGCAGACCATCATATCCAGGACCATTGTTGCGTGACTGATTTTTTCCAATTTGTTCTGATTTAGAGACCGGTCTGAGATAAGAGGTAGCGGTATCTGCTGTGATAAAGAGAATGCCAGTGTTTAGAATGTGTGAATTATAAATTTCAGGAGAGGGAGTATTTATTAGCTGCAGTATTACAATTACTTATTTGATTTTTACCTAACACACTGTTTATAATAGACCTGGTTTTCCTGCTGTCGCCATCTACATCAAATAATTTTGATTTTAGACTTTGTGAATTGAGTGTGATACTCGACTACGTATGGATTTGTATGCTTGCTCTTACGTGATCGGTTTCCTCTAATATTTACATTGCAGTTTGTTTCTTTCTTTTATCAAGTCTGTTAGTTCGTTTGTAATAAATTTGGCAAATGGTACTCTTTAATCTTAGTTTTGGCACTGAAATGTTTATTGTGCAGCAAAGTTAAGCGGTCTTGTATCACAACGAAGCATTCTGTAACGTTTTGGCTGTTGTAGATCGCATCCATATCCACATTAATTCCCAAATAAAGCTGTTCATATTGCTGTCATCGTAAATGCGAAATGTCTTTAATGTTTCTTTAAATGAAGTATTTGCAGAAAATCATGAAAAACGAAAAATGTAGGGAAATGGTCTTCGATATATGAATCAACAATACCAGTTCTAATATCACGTAAGTTATTCGACCAAATA
>NC_051407.1:32783481-32783870 GCF_015228065.2 Penaeus monodon
GGTGGCTGAAGCACCGTGTGGGTCTCGTTATACTGCAGTGTAGAAAATAACCAGAACAGACTTTAGTTTGATCTATTCGTAATAACTCTATGTTTAGGTCAACCGTTATGTAACCAATGTTATTTCCAACTACAAATCGTAATTGAAGAAATCCTTGTTAATGTGCGGTCTCTGTAGGCCTACACCACGCGGTTTGATAGATGGAGAGATCACTGCAGTCTAGACTGGTGCTGGCTGTGAATATACAAAGCCACCCTTCCCTTATCTAGGGATACATCATTAGTGCACAAATTACAGTGAGCTAGATGAAAAAGCTGTACAATATCGCACGATAATTTGGTTTTGCAGAAATCCACTATATCAAAGTTATAAGAGCATTCAAATTCTTC
>NC_051407.1:32789292-32789413 GCF_015228065.2 Penaeus monodon
GTAGTAGTAGTAGCAGTGTTCAGAGTTGGCAAACCAGGAGAGATCCCCAGCATTGGGTGTCAGTCCTCGTCACCTAAGACCACTCCACAAAAATTGGACACGGATTTTGTGTGTTTTGTTT
>NC_051407.1:32789454-32789617 GCF_015228065.2 Penaeus monodon
TAATACTGCTTACACTTTCCTCTGGGGATAGAAATGAATCTCAGTCTGGTTTAAATACTTGTATTATCGATTATCACATACACTGATCATAGGTACATAGCCATGCCTTAACTATTACATGCATGCAATTCTCATCTGTATAATGCCGTGTCTAAATGTTGAA
>NC_051407.1:32789667-32791496 GCF_015228065.2 Penaeus monodon
AACATATTTGAACATGAAAACAATATCAAAGTAAATATACACATCATAGTCAGTCAAACTAATCAAAATACATGATTTGCAACCTATAAGACTGTTTTAGCACATTTTTTGTCAATTAACCTTTGCAGTTGTAGCCAATTTCTTAAACACTGGCACCATGAGAAACTGCTTTCTAATCATTATATTTCCTTTATATTCCTCAAAAAAATATATTGAGCATTCCTCCTTGGCCAGACAAACTCATTTACTTGCGTAATACCTACACCCATGGTTTCCTGTGATCAGCTAACCAAATTCTGGAAAAGGCACTACTTGGATATTTCTCAGAATGTATTTTAAAGAGGCAGTGGAATAAGAAGGTGAAAAAAGACCTAAATTAGTTATGTTCTTTCTGTGGTAAAGACTATTAAGCAGTTGCTTTTCAGTCTAGGAACAATGAGGAAAGAACTGGCAAATAAACTGCTGGGAAGTTATAAGCAAGAAGAGAGGTACCTATGAAAAGACTGGAGTCTACTGGACTTTTTACCTTGAAACACCCATAATTTCATAAGCATTAAAAATCAAATTACACAAGTAACTGACTTCTGAATGACCTTAAGGACTGCTTCATTAAAACTTGTACCCTTATATTCTACTGTACATGTCTAATGTTTTTGTTAGGAAAATACAATGAAAAATGCCAAGACAATATTTTTAAGGCTGACTATGAATAAAGTAGATAATCTGCTTTACATATATATATAATTGCTTCATACTAAACTATTAAGACTGGAGTAATAATACATAAACCTGCAAGTATACATAAATACAATACAACCTCTAGACTCTCACAATTTATGCATATATAAAGTACAATTTCAATCTTTGTCCTCTATACTTCAGCAGGATATAGCACTAATGCTCCTTCTGAAGCAATTTCAAATGCTTTTGTTTTGTAGAGAGAAGAAAATGATAAAAATATAATGAAAGAGTTTGGTCAATCTTTTCATTTCTTTTCAGAATTGTTACATGCATTAATATACTTCACCTCATGAGATAAATGTGATTACAACTTCCACTTCTTAAATACATTAAGGCCTTAGTAACTATATGGTAGTCTTTGTAAGTGTGAAGTCTATTATCAACATTTTAACTATTGTCTCACCATGCTAAAGAAAGGTTGAGTCCATCTACGAGTCTGTTTCTTTATGAATCCTAAAGATCCACTAAACTCTCTGAAACTGTACACCATTCAAGCTGTCAACATCTAGAGATTATGCACACTAGTAATCTCTGATCTATGGTGACCACATTCCCTCATAGGCTATGGTCCAAGCCCAAATAGAATATGAGCATCAAAGGAAAAGTATACTTCCACCATGTATTAAATATGTACTATAAGTCCTTGTCTTGACAGGATTCCATTTTATTTTGCACTGAATATTGTAGCTTTGCAGGCCTATAAAGTTAATAAAGCTCAAGTTTCATTATATACTTATGGTGAATGAATATGAGGATTTGAAAGAATCAGACAAAATTCAAACTTACAAACATTAAGATTGGTAGGCAGTACTCCTAAATGGCTGTGTTAATATTCACTCTAAATTAGAAACCACTATATGAGACAATTTAATGATAATCACAATCAACTATACAACTTCAAGACTTCTCTCAATTCAAATACCAATGACTTGTGTTCTCAATCCTATAAATAAGATACACAGAGAAGGATACACATGAATACAACATCAATATACCCTAAGCATCAAATATGAGAGCTATGCAATTCCTCATGTCCATCTTTTAGGATTCTTGAAAACTGACCAATCCCCCAACTGACAGAAGGGAAA
>NC_051407.1:32791829-32791912 GCF_015228065.2 Penaeus monodon
TTTCTCTTGCTGCGTTGTTGTCTCGTCTGTCTGTGCTTTGCTCTCTTTTCTGTCTTTGTTTGTCTTGGTGCTGGGTGATGTGG
>NC_051407.1:32791988-32792983 GCF_015228065.2 Penaeus monodon
TCTAAGTGGGTGTGTGACACGAGCGTGAAAGTGTAAGGGTGTGTGTGCTGTCACTGTTAGTTGTCACGTATGTTTTCATGAGATTATGTTTTCATTACACATACAAAAAATATGAAGTCAGTTATAGGCATTAAGTATTATAATGTTTACTATTTTTCTGTATGAGATTTGTATGAAATATGAAACAAGACTCTGTTAAAGAAAGAAATATTGAAAGTATACTTACGAACATTAGATTTTTATAATCAGAGAATACATAAGTATTTACATGGAAGGTATTTTCTTTCCTCTTCCCTTGAACCTCAACAAAACCCAAGTAGAATGTGTTTATCAGCAAAGTTCCACCTTACATCAATGCATCAGGTAAAACGTCTTATATTCTCATTTACTTCGTCACAAAAGTGGCAATATATTTAGGAGAGAGAGTTATTTCTATTTATTCAGCAGGATAAAAGAAAAATTTGGCAAAAATGCCTGGATGAAAATAACAACTTTGACTACAAAGTTTCCTCTGCACTACAAAGGGATCATCTCCATAGTAACACTGCATGTTTCAGGGACAGTACTGGACAGCTTAATTCTTGTTTCCAAATAGTGAAAGCAGACTGATGAAGATGTAAACAATGTCGAGGTAGAGTGTCAGCGCACCATAGATATGCTCTTCTGGTGAAATCTGGTGCTTTCGGCCACCAACCACCATCTGCGTATCATACACTAGGTACTGTGGAGAACAAGCACAGAATGAGACACTCTCATGAAGTTAGTTCACAAATCAGTTCCTGCCATACCAACTCTTGTCATATTAATACATGTATTTCTTCAATATGTAAGTCACATGCATTGAACAGACAGAGGACTGAAAATTCATGCTCATGTAAACAAGCTTTTATGAGAAAGATAAGGATATAAGTTTCTGCTAAAGAATTTCCAAACTAAATGAATCCATGCCCATGCACAAATTTATTGACACATACCTTTAATGGATGGCATTCAGT
>NC_051407.1:32793109-32793419 GCF_015228065.2 Penaeus monodon
CTTTAATTTGACATTGAAACAATTCTTTTCCACTTGAAAACAAAAACGATGAGTGAGTGATGATGACAGTGTTCATTAGATCTGTTCTTCCATATAATGATAATTATTATGCAGAGTACAACAGCTCAGACCAATCATGAAATTATCAAAATTCTTTATTACTTTAAACCAATATATATGGGCTTTCTCAGCGGCTGTGCAGTCTGCCAAACGGGTATATCCATATGGGCCAGCATCAGTAGGGATGCCACCCACGGCATTGATGCAACGCCGCCATGGCATCATACTAGATGCTACCCACGAACAAGGG
>NC_051407.1:32793558-32793835 GCF_015228065.2 Penaeus monodon
GCATTCTCACTCAAAACAGTAAGGCAATATATACTACTAGCAGCTAATAACCAATGCCTAATAGTGATAATGATAAATAAATGATAGTAAAATCTTCTAGGAAAATACTAAAATAATTGTGACAACAACTGAAAGATATAAAAAGTGATAAAACAAAATACCACAAATAAAATCACAGTATAAAATATCAGAAGCAAAATCATTTCCTTTTTTAACCATAAAAAGAGTTAACTTACCTAATACTGTGGTAAGAGTACTAATATAGCATTATTTTGTT
>NC_051407.1:32793933-32794604 GCF_015228065.2 Penaeus monodon
ATAACTTTCTTTTTTACTCAAACATAAAATCATGTAGTATCTGGACACGTGGCTTTAGAGCAACTGCTAATACATGGAGTCATTCTACCTTTACAGAAGAATTAAATATTACAGATGCAGCGTCTCAACCGCATTTGTTCTCAACCAAAAACAAAGAGGAAATGAAACTGCATTTCCTTAGCCATCATTGCAGGACTAACTAAAAGAATTGACTTTCCATTTGAGGAAACTATTACAAATACAATAAAAAATGCTAAAATAATCTTTTAAAAATGTTGCATAAACAAGTTTCCCTCAGTATCAATAACAGTTCAGAACACAGCAAGTCAATATTCTACAGCACATGGTACTTTTCCTTAAACATTTACCAATACTGAAGTAAATTTTCTTGCATATCAACCAGCCAAAATTAAAATGCTGATGTTTTGTAAACCTTAAGGTAATTCACAAACATTTTTGTAATCAAGCAACTCACACATACATTTTCTTCGACACGTTTTCTGCCTGAATGAGTCATTCATGGAAATCAGATTTAACCAACAGTATTATACTACCACCACATCTTAGGATTAAATGCATACAGCAGTCACTTGTCTAACGGTAGGATACAACATCTGCTAACAGCAATTCATTATAACACAAGAGTATCTTGCACAAGAAAGAGAGAAAAA
>NC_051407.1:32795137-32796534 GCF_015228065.2 Penaeus monodon
ATAATGCATAAATCACCCCGTTTATGTGAAATGCATTTATAAAGAGAAGAAAAAAATGAATTATCTGAAGATATGAGATTGTTTTTCATGCAGTGCAATTTAAACAATAATCACAATCATAACACTGGCAAATCTCCTCCATGGTCTTAGCCTCTTAATTAGGATGAACAGACAAAAATATGAATTTCAAATTTGATAGTATGTAATGTACTGATATACATACATTAAACATATTATAGTATAAAATTTTTTAGTTTTTTAGAACCCCTTACATAATGAAAAAAGAGACCTACTGTTCAAATTTATTTAGTGACTGACCCTAAAATTGAACTAATGATCGTGCAAATTGCACTTTGTAATAATTAATAATTCAAAAATCTTGTACATTCTTACTGCTGACTCAATTGCTGATATACTGCTAGCACTAGTAGTGATGTTGAACATTGCTCACTGTAGTTATACGGAATGAAGCCTGCTCTACAAATTGCTCATCATTCTGACAGCAGATGGAAAAGTTATATGTAAATCATGATATTTAAGTATCACCACCACTGATTTTATGACATTCTTTTTCTAATTTAACCAACCAGATGGGCCTGACATACTTTATCAACAGAGCACAACAAAATCTCTCTCTGTGAACAGTGTAGGAAAAGGGTCTGAAGGCCAGAACACCCTGTGAAGTAGCCAATTCTAAAAATGGCAAGTTTTAAAGTTCTGAAGAAGAAATATACTAAACTCCTAAGTGTGAGCATATTTATGTGCACATGCAAATGCCTGCACATACGTTTTACTAATGAATGCATGTGTACTTATCATGCATATAAACATGTGCACTTGCTAAAGTACTTGTGTACATGCCTTTGCTTGTAAATGTGAGAGCAATCACATGTAAAAAAGCAAATACTACTAAAAATATATATTATACCTCAAGATGTTTGCATAACTGCTGCAGTGCTGGACAAATTCTTAGTGTATATTAGTAATTACTATTTAAAGTTTCCCTTTCCTTTTTCTTTTTCTTTTTTGTCTTTGTTTCAGGTACATTAGAGTTGAGAAATATAGCTTTTGTTAGAAGTTATACCCATTGCCTGAAACACACAACCTTAAATATCCTGGCCAGCTGGAACAATGAACAATGCTTGTGTGAAGACTGTGTGTAAACTGCCATTATAGAACAATGAATGGCATCTGAATAAATGCATAGCTCTTCGTTGGTAACACTGCCGATTCATGGAAAAAAAAGAAACGTCTAATTTCACTGATTTATACCAACTGCCATATTGCATATTGAAAGTAATACTTTCAATATGTTACCTAAATTAATGAGTTTGTATTAAAATAATGACAAGACAAGACAATATATGCTAATTCAGCCACCATGAAGTACCCACATG
>NC_051407.1:32796606-32797046 GCF_015228065.2 Penaeus monodon
AACAAGGGACAACACAAATATATCAACCAGTCATTATAATCAGATACGCATGCAATCTATGATGGCCCTGCATTTATTGAGATGCCAATGGATAATTCAATTCTTGGCTTTTATTCTTTCCGTCATTTCAATCTCACACAATCGGCTTCAATTAATTCACTGTAACCGAGACAAAATTAACTGATCTGTACCATACAAAATTTAACTTCGGGTTAGGCACACAGGCTATATCAAAAACTATTGCCATCCACTACCTTACTGTTTACTATTTTAGGAAAGTACAAAATTACAGCAGCTTAAAAAAATTCATTTGAGGAATTTGGCGACAACGCTAAGTAAACACAATCCTATAGATAACAATTCCTGATAATACTGTCTCTTACTACTATTTTTTTTTTATGACTCATTTCTTTTCTCTCTCATACTATTCTGGTCTCCTT
>NC_051407.1:32797391-32798303 GCF_015228065.2 Penaeus monodon
CGTGCGCAATCATCTTCCTGTATATTACTGGGACAGAATACTATGAAGCTTAAAGATGGAATGAATGAGCATTTCAGGATTATAGGCCCTTAATCTATATAAAATCATCTATAATAATAAATAACAGAAATAATGACAACAACATTCAGAATATTATAGTAGTTTGGTAATAAGCTCAGCAATAACAACATTAGTAGAATTAATAGCAACCTAAGAAAATTAGAAAAAAAGGCTTGAAATGAAAACAATAAAAAAATAAAATAGTAATGATAATACTAACAATAAACTATTACAAAGATGGATGTACCACTCAAGGCTACATCAGCTTTACAAATATCATAATCATCTTGATTTCCATCAAACTCTTCCAGGACCGTCTAGTCAGCATAAAAGAAATGTGATCCTGCCATCAGATTCGATCACACTTCTCTTGCTACCAAGTTTCTCTTTAATCTCTTCCACCAAAGAGTGCAAGCAAGCCTATGAAAATATGTATAACATCAATGTAGAGAATAAGAGCTCCGAAAATGTGTTCCTCAGCAGACATCTCGTGCTTTCGCCCACCCACGATCATCTGTGTGTCATGCACCAGGTACTGAAACACAGAACATGTACATCAGCTGCTGCGGATGCTTGCAAAGGAAAGGTGTTCCAATTAAAAGGTCAAAACACAAGAAAAATGGTTAATTTTTCAAAGACTCACAAAATCATGCAAATTCCTTAAGTGAAATTGCACTTGCTACTAATCCTCTAAGCTGAATGAACCTAGGTATCTACCCAAACCTATCAAAGCAAATTGCCTTGCTTAGTCAACATGCTTTGTAAGGAACATTGACTGAATAAGGCCTAACCATTTCCCTGAATACTAAAACTGCCTCTTTCACACTTCTTGAGCGCTACTGTTGATAGCAT
>NC_051407.1:32800541-32800819 GCF_015228065.2 Penaeus monodon
TAACCTTTAATGATTTACAGAAGCAGAATTAGAAATATTAGATATTTAATAAGACTATAAATGCATAATATTCATGTTTTCCTTCATCTTGTATTCACTAAATATACCCTGAACTAATATAAATCATTAAGTATTTCAACATTCACTTGCAGCTTCAAGATATGGTCCGGTAATAGTTTTCAAAAATAAAGATATAAATGAACAGATCCATTGTTAAAGAGGTATAACACCCTTTTTACCAGAGAACCAACAGAAAAGAAAATAACCCTTTCCAAAGT
>NC_051407.1:32800845-32801669 GCF_015228065.2 Penaeus monodon
AATTACCCACATATAAAACTAGGAGGGGAAAAAGTAATATGAGAAGCACCGCCTGCACAGAAGTTCCGAAGCTTACTGTTGTGAGAGCCACCCCCTGCAATGCTGATCTGCCCTAACCTTCTTTTCAAATGGATATGAATATCTACAGCAAGTTCTAGACATCATTCATGCAATAAGTTTGGCTTTTCATTATCATCATGACCCAGACTTTAGCTCCTATTTTGAATTTATCACAATAATTATTACTCTTTCCTTTCAAATATCAGGTGTTGGTTCCCTCCAACTTATACAACTCGGCAAAAGGTCTGCATTCACATTAGACTTATAAATGTCTATGCATTTTTACCTCCTTATAATTTAAGTAATTGTAATAATGGATTTGATTAGTCTAAGGCAGCCTTAGAGAAGGGAAATCTATAAAAAAAAAAAAAAAAGACACCATAACAAGGTGCAGCTGTTGATATGTCAGTGACCTTTCAAATTATGAACTTATTAGTTCCAACACTGAATCCCAAATATCCCTGTGAATGGTACCATTTTTTCAGTTTCAAGGAATTTGTCAAACATCCTTCACAAAATCTCCAAACAATTTTTTCCTGCAACCTTTTTCTTACTTAAATAGTCATTATTCTTCATATATGAAGCTATCCCCTGTTTAATGCATTATTAACATAAATATTCTAGACATTTGCTTTAATCTCATTCTGCTGTAGGGACTTGTTTTCTATGTGATGTGAAATGGTTCTTTAACCCATTGGATTTAGGTGACAGGGATGGCAGGTCATGAAATGTGTTGTCATCGAAAAGTTTGGTTGGGGTGATAA
>NC_051407.1:32802120-32802196 GCF_015228065.2 Penaeus monodon
TGGGGTTAACATAGTTAACACATTGCTACTTCTTGTAATTGTTTTTGCGCTGAGCTGTGGACTACCTGGGGAGATA
>NC_051407.1:32802430-32805148 GCF_015228065.2 Penaeus monodon
CTAATTTAACTTCATTAATGTCTGACCTTTTCTAATATTTTCATCTTTTCATTACACTTTATTTGAGTAACCTACTGCCAACTGAATTTTCAGATTCATAACTCATTTTGGCCAGGAACACTGCTTGAGAGGTACAGTAAACATCCAGTGGACTGCTCCCAGGATTCCCAGTAGGAGCACTGGACTGCAAATTCTTGGCCCGGCATCATTGGATAAAATCTGTTCCCTGTCTTTTATGATACTTGTATAATACAATTGCTTTGTATAATATCGCTTTACTATTCAATGGCACCTCCTAAATGCAAGTAATGAAGTAATGTAATCTATGAGTGTCAAATGACTTATGTGCAGCCAAGTTAATGCAAGACCTACACTTGTTCTTCTGTAACTTAATAACAAGAAACAATAATGAATAGCAAAATTTAAAAAGGATAGAAATCAGGTCCTCTGATTCACCAAATTCTATTCTAATTATCCGACTCTAATACTTCAGTTTAAAAAATCCAAACACATGAAAACATATCTACAATTTCTTAATTACTCTTTATTAAAATGTGCTTCTTTTGACACCAAATAATTATTTTCTTTCCAGAGTAACATGGCAAATCAAAGGGCTGTAATGACCAGGGCGAGTAGCCACTTTTTAATTTCCTGAAATTGCACGAACTATAGTTAAATATAAACTAAAACGAAAATAGTAATAGCATTACTGATAATAAAACAAACAAAACCTATCCAAAAGACTAGATTATAGTACTTTGAAAAAATATACAAGTTTATTTTAGTTTCAAGTTTAATCATGGGAGTCACACTCAGCCTTCATTTTCTCTTGTATTCAGCAGTTGTGCTGGTTTTCCTCAGCATGTCACAGATCTCTGTAAGCCCTTTAAATTTAACCCTTTCAAGTTTTACTCAATCATCAATTATTGTACTTTAGCACACTGTACTTGGAAACCCTTAACATATCAAAGGAAAGCTGAATGAGCTAAAGTGAGCCAATGCACTCTATATGAAGCATCTGAATCTGAGCGGCTGAGAATTGGATATCATTATCAGAATAGTTCAAAATTGGGTGAGGTCGCTGAAATCTGATAGATTTACAATACCTCTCCGTACTGCTTTGTGCTGTTACATGGCAAGAAAAGGTTTTCACAATCCCTTATTCTAGAATTTCTGGGCCTCTCTATATAAATTTCACAATTTTTATTATCTGCTTTGCCTTCACATTAAACTTCAAGAAGTTCCATTAACTTATTTTCCATCACTTTTAGTCTTTCACAATATCCTTTTCCTCATTTTCCTTGGGCCTCTTTCATAATGCTTCAAAGTTCTCACGGCAAGTGTGCAAAAACAAGAACTGTGAACACTGCTTTCTTTGTTAAATACCTCACAAACTCACACTTCTTCCAATTTAAATTCAACTAGTATCACTACTATAATATTGATACTTATCACATTTCAATGAAAATACGTAAATCTTTTGATTTGTAAATAACATTCTACACCATGCACAAACAAAGAACAGCCAATCCTGGTTTATTTTTGAATCAGGGATAAAGAAGCTATTAGACTTACCACAAACCTTGCTTTTACAAAGACTTACCTGTTTTTTTTTTATCTAATCAAAGGCAATACCAATAACAGATAATATAAAAAAGCTAAAGATTCCTACACACAGTAAAGGTTAAAAATAATTTTCATCATATATACCTATATAAAAAGGTCTTCCACATACTAACACACAGACATGTTCTTCTGTGCTCTTGTGGTCAAAAGAAAAATCACAGAGAAAGCAACAAGTAACTTCAAGCACTGTGTAGATAGTTTTAATGTGCTGCAGCTGTGATAATCAAACATGTTAATTGCACAACAAACAATACCCAGGGAATTCACAAAAAGTGTAAATACGAGTGTTTTAGTGTTTTAAGAGGGTTGCAAAAAAAAAGTTAGACACAATAATATAAAATTTTAAAAATATAATTTAAAAATCTGAACAATGGCACAAATACATGTACCACATGACTGAGGTAGCAGGAACTGTGATTTTGTTGTCTACCTTTTCACATTTACCGAACATGAAATATACTTCTGTCTGCATAATTTGATGACTTCACAAAACCTGTTATCTGCAATCTGCATAGCCAAGAGCCAATCTGTTAATATATCTATATATAAAGAACTAGGATAGTCTAGCAAGATAAAGGGTCTCATAAACTTTATAACCTTTATAATTCCCTAGCTGCCTTTGGTTTCAATTCCACTACTCTTATCAAGCTCTGGTACTGTATTTAACGGTGCCAGGCCCAGGTCATTCTCATACTTACGGCAAGTGATCAGGATAAAGGTGCAATTAAATCCTGTACTATACGAGTATAGTCTAAAATTCTCTAAAAAATGTTTGCTATTCTATATAGATATAGGAATATTCCTAAGTGTATAAGATGAGTAGTTGTATCAGTTTCTACAAAATACAGAAACTATAAACTAATAAACATATAAAGAATTAAAACCTTCATAAAAGACCCTGGATACACACCAGGTATGGACAGATCCAAGACAGTTTTATAATAAACAAAATTTTTTTTTTTTATTCCACATTTTGTTGTTGTTGAACTGAAAAAAAAAAAAAAAGACTCAGACTATTGTGCTTCATGCCATTGTCTGCGATCTGAAGTCTTTTTTTGGAATGTAAGCAAAATGGACGGCAAACCAGGGACC
>NC_051407.1:32805670-32806171 GCF_015228065.2 Penaeus monodon
GCAACTGGCCTTATATGCAAAATAACATATGATAACAGGATTTCCTTACGAATGCTTTATTACATCCATGAACCCTAAAAACACTCCCTAGCTGATTTATCCCTCACTACAGTTTAAAGATGAATGAATAAATAAAGCAACAGAAAACCCAAAAACCCTTTTTCCCCACCCAAAATTTAATCATAATAAAAAACCCAAGGTACCCACAGGTTTTGTCCCCTATTGCCTTCTACAGGGGTTTTTCCAAAACCATCCCCTTTATTTTACAATACAATTCTTAAATTACACAAAATTTTTCCTATGGGGAAAAAAGCCCGCTTTGCCATTTAAAACATCATAACAAAAAATGAAAAAAAAAAAATGATGACACTGCCCCAATAATTTCAAAACCGATCATAGGAAGTAGGAGTAATACATAAAAAAGCCAATTTTGGTTTAAAAAAAACCCAAAAATTTGTAACTTAAAACCCACAGGGGTTAGTTTAGGGTTCTCGAAACTAG
>NC_051407.1:32806195-32806726 GCF_015228065.2 Penaeus monodon
CATATATTTTCCCTGAATTATCAATTTCAAAAAGCTTTAGTGATACGGGAGTGCCCATAAACCCTTTCTCTCTCCCATTTAGCTGTTTACCCGAGAAAACATCACATGTTTTCCCCTTCCAGATGGGTAAAATAAAGAGTTCAAAATCCTTTGAGGAAAATTAGAAAAACCATCACCATAAACGTAAACAGTTTAAACCACAGAATCAGTAAAGTTTAACCTGTAAGGATCTCTATTTCCCAAAACATATATCATAACCCCCAAAAATTATTAACTTTTTTTAACTGTAATTAAAAAAGATTAAATACTTACAAACAGTAACCCACTATAACTTACCATGGAGAAAAGCAGTGCAATACCAGCTGAATAGATGGTATGCATAATCTTACTGAAGGTGAAGATGGCAATAATTCCAAAAATGAACAGCACCATGGATGCCACGAACAGATAGATACCGCACCCTGTGAAATCGTACTGGAAGAACAAAAAACAATAATAAATATCTAGTTATGAAAATTCCCCTTCTTATTG
>NC_051407.1:32806764-32806832 GCF_015228065.2 Penaeus monodon
CCCAAAATGAGCTAAGGTTTTCTACCATTTTCTGTATTTTGGAGAAAAAATATCTCAATCATTTATCA
>NC_051407.1:32806893-32806970 GCF_015228065.2 Penaeus monodon
TTTCCCGGGCAAAAAATCTGGTGTAGTTTGTGTATATATATGTATAGATGGATGCTGATTTAGTTTGGTTTATATAT
>NC_051407.1:32807005-32808102 GCF_015228065.2 Penaeus monodon
ATAGAAGGGGATAAAACAAGAATTTGATTTTAACCCAAAAATATTTTAAAAAATAAAGAAACTAGAAAGAAAAAATATAAAAAAACATATAGTAAGGGGCAAAAGGGGAAAAGAGGGGAAAACAAAATAGAAAAAGATAAAAACAAAAGGAGAGAGAAACCAGGGGAAATTTTAAAATATAAAGACATGAGAAAACAGAAAAGAGAATAGAAAATTTTATAAAAGATATTGGAAAGATAAAAACAAATAGAGAAAAAATCCCCCGGGAAATAAATACATATAGGGAGGAAACCCTAGAAAGAAAGATGAGATAAAAAGAGAAAGAGATAAAGAAAAACGAAAAGAGTACAGATAAAAAAAAATACAAAATAGAATTTCAAAGAAGGGAAAAATAGATAGGAAAAATAAAATAATATATAAGAAAAGAGATTAAATAGATAAGAGAAAATATAGAGAGTAATTAAAAGAAGGGGAAAAATAAAGGGGTATAGATAAATAATTTTAAAAAGGAATAGTATATAGAGTAAAAAATAAAAGAAGAAGATAGAGGAGAATGGGTAATTAAGGAGAAAAAGGGGGAAAAATGAGAGAAGAGAGAGAGAAGAATAATAAGGGGATTAAAAGAGAATAGAATATAGATATAGTTTAAGTAGATAATTAACAATTTTAAATTTAAAAAGATTAAAATAGAGAGAAAAGAGAGGACAAAAAAAAAAAAGTAAGAAAGAGATAGTGGAAAGAAAATAACTAGAGAATAGAAGAGAAGAAAAATAATAAAGAAAGAAATAAAAAGAGGAAAGAAAATAAGAGAGAGGAAAGAGATGAAGAAGAATATATAAAAAAAAGAGGGGAGAAAAAGGGGGTATAAAAGAGAGGGTGAAGAAAAGAGAAAAGAGACAAAAAGAGTAAATTTTAAGATAAAATATACTAATTTTAGAATTTAAAAAGAGATATAATAAAAAAAAAGAGAAAGAAAAGAAAATATTAAATTTTAAAAAAGAGGGGAAAGAAATAAAAGAAGATAAGGGGGAACAAAATGAGTTAACATATATTAGAATAAGAGATGGGGGAGATACGAAGGGGGGAAAAGATAAGAG
>NC_051407.1:32813257-32813365 GCF_015228065.2 Penaeus monodon
GTAGTAGTAGTAGCAGTGTTCAGAGTTGGCAAACCAGGAGAGATCCCCAGCATTGGGTGTCAGTCCTCGTCACCTAAGACCACTCCACAACAATTGGACAGGGATTTT
>NC_051407.1:32813420-32813609 GCF_015228065.2 Penaeus monodon
TGTAAGTATCAAAAAAAATTACTTGTTAATACTGCTTACACTTTCCTCTGGGGATGGAAATGAATCTCAGTCTGGTTTAAATACTTGTATTATCGATTATCACATACACTGATCATAGGTACATAGCCATGCCTTAACTATTACATGCATGCAATTCTCATCTGTATAATGCCGTGTCTAAATGTTGAA
>NC_051407.1:32813663-32815504 GCF_015228065.2 Penaeus monodon
AACATATTTGAACATGAAAACAATATCAAAGTAAATATACATATCATAGTCAGTCAAACTAATCAAAATACATGATTTGCAACCTATAAGACTGTTTTAGCACATTTTTTGTCAATTAACCTTTGCAGTTGTAGCCAATTTCTTAAACACTGGCACCATGAGAAACTGCTTTCTAATCATTATATTTCCTTTATATTCCTCAAAAAAATATATTGAGCATTCCTCCTTGGCCAGACAAACTCATTTACTTGCGTAATACCTACACCCATGGTTTCCTGTGATCAGCTAACCAAATTCTGGAAAAGGCACTACTTGGATATTTCTCAGAATGTATTTTAAAGAGGCAGTGGAATAAGATGGTGAAAAAAGACCTAAATTAGTTATGTTCTTTCTGTGATAAAGACTATTAAGCAGTTGCTTTTCAGTCTAGGAACAATGAGGAAAGAACTGGCAAATAAACTGCTGGGAAGTTATAAGCAAGAAGAGAGGTACCTATGAAAAGACTGGAGTCTACTGGACTTTTTACCTTGAAACACCCATAATTTCATAAGCATTAAAAATCAAATTACACAAGTAACTGACTTCTGAATGACCTTAAGGACTGCTTCATTAAAACTTGTACCCTTATATTCTACTGTACATGTCTAATGTTTTTGTTAGGAAAATACAATGAAAAATGCCAAGACAATATTTTTAAGGCTGACTATGAATAAAGTAGATAATCTGCTTTACATATATATATAATTGCTTCATACTAAACTATTAAGACTGGAGTAATAATACATAAACCTGCAAGTATACATAAATACAATACAACCTCTAGACTCTCACAATTTATGTATATATAAAGTACAATTTCAATCTTTGTCCTCTATACTTCAGCAGGATATAGCACTAATGCTCCTTCTGAAGCAATTTCAAATGCTTTTGTTTTGTAGAGAGAAGAAAATGATAAAAATATAATGAAAGAGTTTGGTCAATCTTTTCATTTCTTTTCAGAATTGTTACATGCATTAATATACTTCACCTCATGAGATAAATGTGATTACAACTTCCACTTCTTAAATACATTAAGGCCTTAGTAACTATATGGTAGTCTTTGTAAGTGTGAAGTCTATTATCAACATTTTAACTATTGTCTCACCATGCTAAAGAAAGGTTGAGTCCATCTACGAGTCTGTTTCTTTATGAATCCTAAAGATCCACTAAACTCTCTGAACTGTACACCATTCAAGCTGTCAACATCTAGAGATTATGCACACTAGTAATCTCTGATCTATGGTGACCACATTCCCTCATAGGCTATGGTCCAAGCCCAATAGAATATGAGCATAAAAGGAAAAGTATACTTCCACCATGTATTAAATATGTACTATAAGTCCTTGTCTTGACAGGATTCCATTTTATTTTGCACTGAATATTGTAGCTTTGCAGGCCTATAAAGTTAATAAAGCTCAAGTTTCATTATATACTTATGGTGAATGAATATGAGGATTTGAAAGAATCAGACAAAATTCAAACTTACAAACATTAAGATTGGTAGGCAGTACTCCTAAATGGCTGTGTTAATATTCACTCTAAATTAGAAACCACTATATGAGACAATTTAATGATAATCACAATCAAACTATACAACTTCAAGACTTCTCTCAATTCAATACCAATGACTTGTGTTCTCAATCCTATAAATAAGATACACAGAGAAGGATACACATGAATACAACATCAATATACCTAAGCATCAAATATAAGAGCTATGCAATTCCTCATGTCCATCTTTTAGGATTCTTGAAATGACAATCCCCAACTGAAAAGGGAAATATGTGTGCATTTGATTTTTC
>NC_051407.1:32815952-32816980 GCF_015228065.2 Penaeus monodon
ATCTAAGTGGGTGTGTGACACGAGCGTGAAAGTGTAAGTGTGTGTGTGCTGTCACTGTTAGTTGTCATGTATGTTTTCATGAGATTATGTTTTCATTACACATACAAAAAATATGAAGTCAGTTATAGGCATTAAGTATTATAATGTTTACTATTTTTCTGTATGAGATTTGTATGAAATATGAAACGAGACTTTCTGTTAAAGAAAGAAATATTGAAAGTATACTTACGAACATTAGATTTTTATAATCAGAGAATACATAAGTATTTACATGGAAGGTATTTTCTTTCCTCTTCCCTTGAACCTCAACAAAACCCAAGTAGAATGTGTTTATCAGCAAAGTTCCACCTTACATCAATGCATCAGGTAAAACGTCTTATATTCTCATTTACTTCGTCACAAAAGTGGCAATATATTTAGGAAGAGAGTTATTTCTATTTATTCAGCAGGATAAAAGAAAAATTTGGCAAAAATGCCTGGATGAAAATAACAACTTTGACTACAAAGTTTCCTCTGCACTACAAAGGGATCATCTCCATAGTAACACTGCATGTTTCAGGGACAGTACTGGACAGCTTAATTCTTGTTACCAAATAGTGAAAGCAGACTGATGAAGATGTAAACAATGTCGAGGTAGAGTGTCAGCGCACCATAGATATGCTCTTCTGGTGAAATCTGGTGCTTTCGGCCACCAACCACCATCTGCGTATCATACACTAGGTACTGTGGAGAACAGCACAGAATGAGACACTCTCATGAAGTTAGTTCACAAATCAGTTTTCCCGCCATACCCAACTCTTGTCATATTAATACATGTATTTCTTCAATATGTAAGTCACATGCATTGAACAGACAGAGGACTGAAATTCATGCTCATGTAAACAAGCTTTTATGAGAAAGATAAGGATATAAGTTTCTGCTAAAGAATTTCCAAACTAAATGAAACCATGCCCATGCACAATTTATTGACACATACCTTTAATGATGGCATTCAGTAATAGATTTTTTAATTACATTTACACCCCAGA
>NC_051407.1:32817053-32817388 GCF_015228065.2 Penaeus monodon
ATGAATAAGAACAAAAAAAATCTATCTTTAATTTGACATTGAAACAATTCTTTTCCACTTGAAAACAAAAACGATGAGTGAGTGATGATGACAGTGTTCATTAGATCTGTTCTTCCATATAATGATAATTATTATGCAGAGTACAACAGCTCAGACCAATCATGAAATTATCAAAATTCTTTATTACTTTAAACCAATATATATGGGCTTTCTCAGCGGCTGTGCAGTCTGCCAAACGGGTATATCCATATGGGCAGCATCTGTAGGGATGCCACCCACGGCATTGATGCAACGCCGCCATGGCATCATACTAGATGCTACCCACGAACAAGGGT
>NC_051407.1:32817511-32817787 GCF_015228065.2 Penaeus monodon
GCATTCTCACTCAAAACAGTAAGGCAATATATACTACTAGCAGCTAATAACCAATGCCTAATAGTGATAATGATAAATAAATGATAGTAAAATCTTCTAGGAAAATACTAAAATATTGTGACAACAACTGAAAGATATAAAAAGTGATAAAACAAAATACCACAAATAAAATCACAGTATAAAATATCAGAAGCAAAATCATTTCCTTTTTTAACCATAAAAAGAGTTAACTTACCTAATACTGTGGTAAGAGTACTAATATAGCATTATTTTGTT
>NC_051407.1:32817885-32818550 GCF_015228065.2 Penaeus monodon
ATAACTTTCTTTTTTACTCAAACATAAAATCATGTAGTATCTGGACACGTGGCTTTAGAGCGACTGCTAATACATGGAGTCATTCTACCTTTACAGAAGAAAAAAGTATTACAGATGCAGCGTCTCAACCGCATTTGTTCTCAACCAAAAACAAAGAGGAAATGAAACTATTTCCTTTGCCATCATTGCAGGACTAACTAAAAGAATTGACTTTCCTTTGAGGAAACTATTACAATACAATAAAATGCTAAAATAATCTTTTAAAAATGTTGCATAAACAAGTTTCCCTCAGTATCAATAACAGTTCAGAACACAGCAAGTCAATATTCTACAGCACATGGTACTTTTCCTTAAACATTTACCAATACTGAAGTAAATTTTCTTGCATATCAACCAGCCAAAATTAAAATGCTGATGTTTTGTAAACCTTAAGGTAATTCACAAACATTTTTGTAATCAAGCAACTCACACATACATTTTCGTTCGACACGTTTTCTGCCTGAATGAGTCATTCATGGAAATCATATTTAACCAACATTTTATTACTACCACCACATCTTAGATTAAATGCATACAGCAGTCACTTGTCTAACGGTAGGATACAACATCTGCTAACAGCAATTCATTATAACACAAGAGTATCTTGCACAAGAAAGAGAGAAAAA
>NC_051407.1:32819111-32821129 GCF_015228065.2 Penaeus monodon
TAAGATTACGAGTTTATAGTGAAAGAGCAGTTAACCCATAGAAAAAAATGAGATTATCTGCAAGATTCATGAAGTTGGTTTTTCATGCATGTGCAAGTTTGAAAATCAATAATTCAAAATCACCCTGGCAGTCCTCCTCCCATGGGATGCTCTCTTAAAAGGATGAACAGACAAAAATTATTGAATTCCAATTTGATAGGAATAACTGGGAGATTTTTTAAATTGTCACTGCAATTATTACAGACGATTAACCCACTATCATTTATATCATACATCAATTTTTTAGTTTCTTTTAGAACCCCTTTACATTATCATGAAAAATAAAGAGCACACACATTTCAAAATTATTTTAGTGAGACTTGACCCTACATGTGAAACTAATGATGGACGGGTGAAATTTCCTTTGTAATAATCTTAATATTTACCACAAAAATCTACTGTTACATTTTACTTTACTGCATGACCTCATAACTTGCCTGATATTACTCTGCAAATAGCACTAAGTGTAGTGTGAAGTGAAATTGAAACATTTGCCTTCACTCTGTAGGGTGTATAGCTGGCATAGTGACAGCAGCTGCTCTTACAAATGCTCAATTCCATTCTGACAGCAGATGGAAAAGTTATATGTAAATCATGATATTTAAGTATCACCACCACTGATTTTATGACATTCTTTTTCTAATTTAACCAACCAGATGGGCCTGACATACTTTATCAACAGAGCACAACAAAATCTCTCTCTGTGAACAGTGTAGGAAAAGGGTCTGAAGGCCAGAACACCCTGTGAAGTAGCCAATTCTAAAAATGGCAAGTTTTAAAGTTCTGAAGAAGAAATATACTAAACTCCTCAGTGTTGAGCATATTTATGTGCACATGCAAATGCCTGCACATACGTGCTTCCATTTTTACTAATGAATGCATGTGTACTTATCATGCATATAAACATGTGCACTTGCTAAAGTACTTGTGTACATGCCTTTGCTTGTAAATGTGAGAGCAATCACATGTAAAAAAGCAAATACTACTAAAAATATATATTATACCTCAAGATGTTTGCATAACTGCTGCAGTGCTGACAAATTCTTAGTGTATATTAGTAATTACTATTTAAGTTTCCCTTTCCTTTTTCTTTTTCTTTTTTGTCTTTGTTTCAGGTACATTAGAGTTGAGAAATATAGCTTTTGTTAGAAGTTATACCCATATGCCTGAAACACACAACCTTAAATATCCTGGCCAGCTGGAACAATGAACAATGCTTGTGTGAAGACTGTGTGTAAACTGCCATTATAGAACAATGAATAGGCATCTGAATAAATGCATAGCTCTTTCGTTGGTAACACTGCCGATTCATGGAAAAAAAAGAAACGTCTAATTTCACTGATTTATACCAACTGCCATATTGCATATTGAAAGTAATACTTTCAATATGTTACCTAAATTAATGAGTTTGTATTAAAATAATGACAAGACAAGACAATATATGCTAATTCAGCCACCATGAAGTACCCACGTGACTGTGGAGCCATCTCTGTGTAACATAATTAATCAACTAAACTGTAACAGGTTTTGCATGTATGTTTTGAACAAGGGACAACACAAATATATCAACCAGTCATTATAATCGATACGCATGCAATCTATGATGGCCCTGCATTTATTGAGATGCCAATGGATATTCAATTCTTGCTTTTATTCTTTCCGTCATTTCAATCTCACACAATCGGCTTCAATTAATTCACTGTAACCGAGACAAAATTAACTGATCTGTACCATACAAAATTTAACTTCGGGTTAGGCACACAGGCTATATCAAAAACTATTGCCATCCACTACCTTACTGTTTACTATTTTAGGAAAACGTACAAATTTACAGCAGCTCAAAAAATTCATTTGAGGAATTTGGCGACAACACTAAGTAAACACAATCCTATAGATAACAATTCCTGATAATACTGTCTCTTACTACTATTTTTTTTATGACTCATTTCTTTTCTCTCTCATACTATTCTGGTCTCCTT
>NC_051407.1:32821388-32822330 GCF_015228065.2 Penaeus monodon
GCGTGCTGCGGCGCAATCATCTTTCCTGTATATTACTGGGACAGAATACTATGAAGCTTAAAGTGGAATGAATGAGCATTTCAGGATTATAGGCCCTTAATCTATATAAAATCATCTTATAATAATAAATAACAGAAATAATGACAACAACATTCAAATATTATAGTAGTTTGGTAATAAGCTCAGCAATAACAACATTAGTAGAATTAATAGCAACCTAAGAAAATTAGAAAAAAGGCTTGAAAAAAACAATAAAAAAATAAATAGTAATGATAATACTAACAATAAACTATTACAAAGATGGATGTACCACTCAGGCTACATCGCTTACAAATATCATAATCATCTTGATTTCCATCAAACTCTTCCAGGACCGTCTAGTCAGCATAAAAGAAATGTGATCCTGCCATCAGATTCGATCACACTTCTCTTGCTACCAAGTTTCTCTTTAATCTCTTTCCACCAAAGAGTGCAAGCAAGCCTATAAAATATTTATAACCATCAATGTAGAGAATAAGAGCTCCGAAAATGTGTTCCTCAGCATGACATCTCGTGCTTTCGCCCACCACGATCATCTGTGTGTCATGCACCAGGTAATGAAACACAGACACTGTTCATCAGCTGCTGCGGATGCTTGCAAAGGAAAGGTGTTCCAATTAAAAGGTCAAACACAAGAAAAATGGTTAATTTTTCAAAGACTCACAAATCATGCAAATTCCTTAAGTGAAATTGCACTTGCTACTAATCCTCTAAGCTGAATGAACCTAGGTAATCTACCCAACCTATCAAAGCAAATTGCCTTGCTTAGTCAACATGCTTTGTAAGGAACATTGACTGAATAAGGCCTAACCATTCCCTGAATACTAAAACTGCCTCTTTCACACTTCTTGAGCGCTTATTGAAGCATGAGTAATGTCAAGCAGCGAGCGGGCCCAAAAGAAA
>NC_051407.1:32823267-32824180 GCF_015228065.2 Penaeus monodon
AAAAGGGGAAAAAAGAAAACACAAAGATAAAAAAAGAGAAAGGAAAAGACAAAAATAAAAAAAAAATATAAAAAAAAAGAAAAAGAAAGGATTAAAAGACGGGAAAGAATTTAAAAAAGATAAAAAAGGGGAAAATTTTAGAGGAAAGAATAATACCAAAAAGAGAGAGAAAGAATAAAAAAAGGGGGAGGAAAAGAGAATCCAAAAAAGGGGGAATTAAAGAAAAAGA
The DNA here is from genome assembly GCF_015228065.2 of Penaeus monodon. Taxonomy (NCBI): domain Eukaryota; kingdom Metazoa; phylum Arthropoda; class Malacostraca; order Decapoda; family Penaeidae; genus Penaeus; species Penaeus monodon. The sequence continues at coordinate 32,823,497 of NC_051407.1, forward strand.
AGAGAGATTTAAAAGAGAAGAAAGGAGAGGATTCCCCAAAAGAGAGAGGAAAAAGTCCAAAAAAGGGGAAGGGGAAAAGAGGGGAAGTTCCCCAAAGGGGAGAGGAGAGGAGAAAAAGAATAAGGGGAAAGAGAAAACAGAGGGGAAAAAGGGGAAAAGATAAAAAGGAGTCAAATTAAAAAGAATCACTAAAAAAAAAAAGAAAAAAAAAAGGGGAAAGAAAAAAAGGGGTACAAAAACAAAAATTAAAAGGGGAAAAAAAAATAATTCAAAAAAAAAAAATTAAAAAATAAAAAAAAAAAAAAAAAACAAAAAAAAAAAAAAAAAATTAATCCAAAAAAAAAACTAAAACCCCCCGGAAAAAAAAAAGGGGGGGCCCAAAAAAAAAAATTTTCCAGGGGTTAAAAACCCCATTGGGAAACCCCCGGGGGGGGTTTCCCCCGGGGGGGGTTTTTTTCCCCCCAAAAAAAATTTTCCCCCCCCGGGGGGGGGAAAAATTTTTGGGGGGGGGGGAAAAAAAATTTTTGGGGGGGAAAAAATTTTTTTTAAAATTTTACCGGGAAAAATTTTCCCCCCCAAAAATTCCCCCCCAAAAAAAAAACCCCACAAAAGAGGAGAGAGAGAGTCACAGAAAAAAGAAAGGGAAAAAAAAGTCCCAGAAAGAGAAGGGGAAGATTCAACCCC
>NC_051407.1:32825500-32825779 GCF_015228065.2 Penaeus monodon
TCTAACCTTTAATGATTTACAGAAGCAGAATTGAAATATTAGATATTTAATAAGACTATAAATGCATAATATTCATGTTTTCCTTCATCTTGTATTCACTAAATATACCCTGAACTAATATAAATCATTAAGTATTTCAACATTCACTTGCAGCTTCAAGATATGGTCCGGTAATAGTTTTCAAAAATAAAGATATAAATGAACAGATCCATTGTTAAAGAGGTATAACACTCTTTTTACCAGAGAACCAACAGAAAAGAAAATAACCCTTTCCAAAGT
>NC_051407.1:32825805-32826148 GCF_015228065.2 Penaeus monodon
AATTACCCACATATAAAACTAGGAGGGGAAAAAGTAATATGAGAAGCACCGCCTGCACAGAAGTTCCGAAGCTTACTGTTGTGAGAGCCACCCCCTGCAATGCTGATCTGCCCTAACCTTCTTTTCAAATGGATATGAATATCTACAGCAAGTTCTAGACATCATTCATGCAATAAGTTTGGCTTTTCATTATCATCAGACCAGACTTAGTCCATTTGAATTTATCACAATAATTATTACTCTTTCCTTTCAAATATCAGGGTTGGTTCCCAACTATACAACTCGGGGAAAAGGTTGGGCATTCAATAGAACTTATAAATGTCTATGCATTTTTTCCTCCTTA
>NC_051407.1:32826312-32826665 GCF_015228065.2 Penaeus monodon
TGGGGTACTTCAGGGTGGCTGAATTAGCATATATTGTCTTGTCTTGTCATTTTTTTAATACAAACTCAAAATTTAGGTAACATATGAAAGTATTACTTTCAATATGCAATATGGCAGTTGGTATAAATCAGTGAAATTAGACTTTTCTTTTTTTCCATGAATCGGCAGGGGTTACCAACGAAGAGCTATGCATTTATTCAGATGCCATTCATTGTTCTAAAATGGCAGTTTACACACAGTCTTCACACAAGCATTTTTCATTGTTCCAGCTGGCCAGGATATTAGGTTTGTGTTTTTTCAGGCAAGGTATAACTTCTAACAAAAGCTATATTTCTAAAACTCTAATGTACCTG
>NC_051407.1:32826702-32827756 GCF_015228065.2 Penaeus monodon
CTTTAAATAGTAATTACTAATATACACTAAGAATTTGTCCAGCACTGCAGCAGTTATGCAAACATCTTGAGGTATAATATATATTTTTAGTAGTATTTGCTTTTTTACATGTGATTGCTCTCACATTTACAAGCAAAGGCATGTACACAAGTACTTTAGCAAGTGCACATTTTTATATGCATGATAAGTACACATGCATTCTTTTAGTAAACGTATGTGCAGGCATTTGCATGTGCACATAAATATGCTAAACACTTAGGAGTTTAGTATATTTCTTCTTCAGAACTTTAAAATTTGCCATTTTAGAATTGGCTACTTCACAGGGTGTTCTGGCCTTCAGACCCTTTCCTACACTGTTCACAGAGAGAGATTTGTTGTGCTCTGTTGATAAAGTATGTCAGGCCCATCTGGTTGGTTAAATTAGAAAAAGAAGTCATAAAATCATGGTGGTGATACTTAAATATCATGATTTACATATAACTTTTCCATCTGCTGTCAGAATGGAATTGAGCATTTTTTAAGAGCACTGCGTCACTATGCCAGCTATACCCCTACAGAGTGAAGGCAAATGTTTCAATTTCACTTCACACTACACATAGTGCTATTTGCAGAGTAATATCAGGCAAGTTATGAGGTCATGCAGTAAAGTAAAATGTAACAGTAGGTTTTTGTGGTAAATATTAAGATTATTACAAAGGAAATTTCACCCGTCCATCATTAGTTTCACATGTAGGGTCAAGTCTCTCTAAAATAATTTTGAAATGTGTGTGCTCTTTATTTTTCATGATAATGTAAAGGGGTTCTAAAAAAACCCAAAAAAAAATTGATGTATGATATAAATGATAGTGGGTTAATCGTCTGTAATAATTGCAGTGACAATTTAAAAATCCTCCCAGTTATTCCTATCAAATTAGAATTCAATAATTTTTGTCTGTTCATCCTTTTAATTAAGAGAGCATCCCATGGGAGGAGGACTGCCAGGGTGATTTTGAATTATTGATTTTCAAACTTGCACATGCATGAAAAACCAACTTCATGAATCTTGCAGATAATC
>NC_051407.1:32828591-32829273 GCF_015228065.2 Penaeus monodon
CTCTCTTTCTGTGCAAGATACTCTTGTGTTATAATGAATTGCTGTTAGCAGATGTTGTATCCTACCGTTAGAACAAGTGACTGCTGTATGCTTTTAAATCCTAAGATGTGGTGGTAGATAATACTGTTGGTTAAATCTGATTTCCATGAAGACTCATTCAGGCAGAAACGTGTCAAAAAAATTGTATGTGTGAGTTGCTTGATTACAAAAATGTTGTGATTACCTTAAGTTTACAAACATCAGCTTTTTAATTTTGGCTGGTTGATATGCAAGAAAATTACTTCAGTATTGGTAAATGTTTAAGGAAAAGTACCATGTGCTGTAGAATATTGACTTGCTGTGTTCTGAACTTTTATTGATACTGAGGGAAACTTGTTTATGCAACATTTTTAAAAGATTTTTTTAGCATTTTTTATTGTATTTGTAATAGTTTCCTCAAAGGAAAGTCAATTCTTTTAGTTAGTCCTGCAATGATGGCAAAGGAAAAGTTTTCTTTTCCCTCTTTGTTTTTGGTTGAAAACAAATGCGGTTGAGACGCTGCATCTGAAATATTTTTCTTCTGTAAAGGGTAGAATGACTCCAGTATTAGCAGTGCTCTAAAGCAGTGTCCAGATACTACATGTTTTTTATGTTTGAGTAAAAAGAAAGTTATTATAGAAAATGTTTTTATTATCATAGATTT
>NC_051407.1:32829339-32829691 GCF_015228065.2 Penaeus monodon
AACAAAATAATGCTATATTAGTACTCTTACCACAATAGGTAAGTTAACTCTTTTTTATGGTTAAAAAAAGGAAATGATTTTGCTTCTGATATTTATACTGTGATTTTATTTGTGGTATTTTGTTTATCACTTTTTATATCTTTCAGTTGTTGTCACAATTATTTTAGTATTTCCTAGAAGTTTTTACTATCATTATTTATCATTACACTATTAGGCTTTGGTTATTAGCTGCTAGTAGTATATATTGCCTTTACTGTTTTGAGTGAGAATGCTGACCCTGATTTTGATATTGTTTTCATACTATTTTATAAATACATCCACTAATTACTCTCATCTCAATTTTTTTTTTTTT
>NC_051407.1:32829736-32830043 GCF_015228065.2 Penaeus monodon
ACCCCTTGTTGTGGGTAGCATCTAGTATGATGCCATGGCGGCGTTGCATCAATGCCGGGGGTTTGGCATCCCTACGATGCTGCCCATATGGATATACCCGTTTGGCAGACTGCACAGCCGCTGGAAAGCCCATATATATTGGTTTAAAGTAATAAAGAATTTTGATAATTTCATGATTGTCTGAGCTGTTGTACTCTGCATAATAATTATCATTATATGGAAGACAGATCTAATGAACACTGTCATCATCATTTCACTCATCTTTTTTGTTTTCAAGTGGAAAAGAATGTTTCAATGTCAAATAAAG
>NC_051407.1:32830163-32831172 GCF_015228065.2 Penaeus monodon
ACTGAAAGCCATCCATTAAGGTATGTGTCAATAAATTTGTGCATGGGCCCTGGATTCATTTAGTTTGGAATTCTTTAGCAGAAACTTATATCCTTATCTTTCTCATAAAAGCTTGTTTACATGAGCATGAATTTTCAGTCCTCTGTTGTTCAATGCATGTGACTTACTATTGAAGAAATACATGTATTAATATGACAAGAGTTGGTATGGGAGGAAAATGATTTGTGAACTAACTTCATGAGAGTGTCTCCTTCTGTGCTTGTTTTCCACAGTACCTAGTGTATGATACGCAAAATGGTGGTTGGTGGCCGAAAGCACCAGATTTCACCAGAAGGCATATCTATGGTGCGCTGACACTCTACCTCGACATTGTTTACATCTTCTCAGTCTGCTTTCACTATTTGGAAAAAAGAATTAAGCTGTCCAGTACTGTCCCTGAAACATGCAGTGTTACTATGGAGATGATCCCTTTGTATGCAGAGGAACTTTGTAGTCAAAGTTTGTTATTTTCATCCAGGCATTTTTGCCAATTTTTCTTTTATCCTGTGAATAAATAGAAATAACTCTCTCTCCTAAATATATTGCCACTTTTTTTGACGAAGTAAATGAGAATATAAGACGTTTTTCCTGATGCATTGATGTAAGGTGGAACTTTGCTGATAAACACATTCTACTTGGGTTTTGTTGAGGTTCAAGGAAGAGGAAAGAAAATACCTTCCAGTAAATACTTATGTATTCTCTGATTATAAAAATCTAATGTTCGTAAGTATACTTTCAATTATTCTTTCTTTAACAGAAAATCTGTTTTATATTTCATACAAATCTCATACAGAAAAATAGTAAAATTATAATACTTAATGCCTATAACTGACTTCATATTTTTTGTTTTGTGTAATGAAACATAATCTCATGAAAACATACTGACAACTAACAGTGACAGCACACACACCCTTACACTTCCGCTCAGTGTCACACACCCACTTAGATTTTCTTCTCCCTCTCTCCCCTT
>NC_051407.1:32831835-32833866 GCF_015228065.2 Penaeus monodon
TTTTTCCCTTCTGTCATTTGGGGGGATTGGTCAGTTTTCAAGAATCCAAAAGATGGACATGAGGAATTGCATAGCTCTTATTTGATGTTTAGGGTATATTGATGTTGTATTCTGTGTATCCTTCTCTGTGTATCTTATTTATAGATTGAGAACACAAGTCATTGGTATTTGAATTGAGAGAAGTCTTGAAGTTGTATAGTTGATTGTGATTATCATTAAATTGTCTCATATAGTGGTTTCAATTTAGAGTGAATATTAACACACCCATTTAGGAGTACTGCCTACCAATCTTAATGTTTGTAAGTTTGAATTTTGTCTGATTCTTCAAATCCTCATTTTCCCTTCACCATAAGTATATAATGAAACTTGAGTTTATTAACTTTATAGGCCTGCAAAGCTACAATATTCGTGCAAAATAAAATGGAATCCTGTCAAGACAAGGCTTATAGTACATATTTAATACATGGTGGAAGTATACTTTCCTTTGATGCTCATATTCTTTTTGGGGCTTGGACCATAGCTATGAGGGAATGTGGTCCCATAGATCAGAGTTACTAGTGTGCATAATCTCTAGATGTTGACAGCTTGAATGGTGTACATTTTCAGAGAGTTTAGTGATCTTTAGGATTCATAAAGAAACAGACTCGTAGATGGACTCAACTTTCTTTAGCATGGTGAGACAATAGTTAAAATGTTGATAATAGACTTCACACTTACAAAGACTCCCATATAGTTACTAAGGCCTTAATGTTTTTAAGAAGGGGAAAGTTGTAATCACATTTATCTCATGAGGTGAAGTATTTAATGCATGTAACAATTCGAAAAAAAATGAAAAGATTGACCAAACTCTTTCATTATATTTTTATCATTTTCTTCTCTCTCAAAACAAAAGATTTGAAATTGCTTCAAAAGGAGCATTAGTGCTATATCCTGCTGAAGTATAGAGGACAAAGATTGAAATTGTACTTTATATATACATAAATTGTGAGAGTCTAGAGGTTGTATTGTATTTATGTATACTTGCAGGTTTATGTATTATTACTCCATTCTTAATAGTTTTAGTATGAAGCAATTATATATATATGTAAAGCAGATTATCTATTTTATTCATAGTCAGCCTTAAAAATATTGTCTTGGCATTTTTCATTGTTTTTTCCCTAACAAAAACATTAGACATGTACATTAGAATATAAGGGTACAAGTTTTAATGAAGCAGCCCTTTAAGGTCATTCAAAAGTCAGTTACTTGTGTAATTTGATTTTTAATGCTTATGAATTATGGTGTTTCAAGGTAAAAAGTCAGTAGACTCCAGTCTTTTCATAGGTCCCCTCTCTTCTTGCTTATAACTTCCCAGCAGTTTATTGGCCAGTTCTTTCCTCTTTGTTCCTAGACTGAAAAGCAACTGCTTAATAGTCTTTACACAAAAAGAACATAACAAATTTTAGGTCTTTTCACCTTTTTTATTCCACTGCCTCTTTAAAATACATTCTGAGAAATATCCAAGTAGTGCCTTTTCCAGAATTTGGTTAGCTGATCACGGGAAACCATGGGTGTAGGTATTACGCAAGTAAATAGTTTGTCTGGCCAAGGAGGAATGCTCAATTATTTTTTTGAGGAATATAAAGGAAATATAATGATTAGAAAGCAGTTTCCCCATGGTGCCAGTGTTTTAAGAAATTGGCTACAAACTGCAAAGGTTAATTGACAAAAAAATGTGCTAAAACAGTCTTATGGGTTGCAATCATGTATTTTGATTAGTTTGACTGACTATGATTGTATATTTATTTTGATATTTTTTTCATGTTCAATATTTTTTTATCTTTTACTATTGTTATTTTTTTTCTTTTTTTTTTCTTTTCTTTTTTTCAACATTTAGACACGGCATTATACAGAGAGAATTGCATGCTGTAATAGTTAAGGCATGGCTATGTAACCTATGATCAGTGTATGTGATAATCGATAATACAAGTATTTAAACCAGACTGAGATCATTTCCATCCCAGAGGAAAGTGTAAGCAGTATTAAACAAAA
>NC_051407.1:32833895-32834018 GCF_015228065.2 Penaeus monodon
AAACCACAAAAACAAACCACAAAAATCCTGTCCAATTTTTGTGGAGTGGTCTTAGTGACGGGACTGACCCCCAATCTGGGATCTCTCCTGGTTTGCCAACTCTGAACACTGCTACACTACTAC
>NC_051407.1:32839311-32839657 GCF_015228065.2 Penaeus monodon
GAAAAATTTGAATGCTCTTATAACTTTGATATAGTGGATTTCTGAAAAACCCAAATTATCGTGCGATATTTACAGCTTTTTCATCTAGCTCACTGTAATTTTTTGCACAAATGATGTACCCTAGAAAGGGAAGGGTGGCTTTGTATATCACAGCCAGCACCAGTCTAGACTGCAGTGATCTCTCCATCTATCTAACCGCTGGTGTAGGCCTACGAGACCGCACATTAACAAGGATTTCTTTAATTACGATTTGTAGTTTGGAAATAACTTGGGTTTCATAACGGTTGACCTAAAAATAGAGTTATTACGAATAGATCAAACTAAAGTCTGTTCTGGTTATTTTCTA
>NC_051407.1:32839897-32842119 GCF_015228065.2 Penaeus monodon
TATTTGGTCGAATAACTTACTGATATTAGAACTGGTATTGTTGATTCATATATCGAAGACCATTTCCCTACATTTTTTGTTTTTCAGATTTTTTGGGAAATACTTCATTTAAAGAAACATTAAAGACATTTCGCATTTACGATGACAGCAATATGAAAAGCTTTATTTGGGGGAATTATTTGGGTATGGATGCGATCTACCCAAAAGCCAAAACGTTACAGAATGCTTCGTTGTGATACAAGACCGCTTAACTTTGCTGCACAATAAACATTTCAGTGTCCAAATAAGATTAAGAGTACCATTTGCCAAATTTATTACAAACGAAATAACAGACTTGATAAAAGAAAGAAACAAACTGCAATGTAAATTATTAGGGGAACCGATCACGTAAGAGCAAGCATACAAAACCATACGTAGTCGAGTATCACACTCAATTCACAAAGTCTAAAATCAAATTTTTTGATGCAGATGGGGACAGCAGAAAACCAGTCTATTTTAAACAGTGTGTTAGGTAAAAATCAAATAAATATTGTAATACTGCAGCTAATAAAACTCCCTCTCCTGAAATTTATAATTCACACATTTTAAACACTGGCATTCTCTTTATCACAGCAGATACCGCACCTCTTCTCTCAGACCGGTCTCTAAATCAGAAAAAATTGGAAAAATCAGTCACGCAACATGGTCCTGGTATGATGGTCTGCCGATGATTTGATTAAGAGATCAGCTGCAAGTCCTTGTCCTTTTCTTGAATACATATTTATGTATCTTTTTTACTGGTGCATTCCTCAGCCAAAAGAAAAAATTTACCCTTCTTTTAAAGTGGTAATAATAAAGAACCGTCGAATTTGTTCTGTATCAGTATTTATTAACCTTAGTGAGCTTTTATGAATAGTATTTTATATAGATTGTATGATATTTTAACTGAAAAGCATGTTCTAAGCCATCTCAGTATGGGTTTAGACCTACTGAAAAGATGTTACCTTTCAAGAATTATTTCAAATGCTTTCGACAACGGCGAATATCGCAAGGGTGTTTCTTGAGGGCGTCGAAAGCTTTGATATAGTGGGTCATGCATTCTACTACCAAACCCGCACCATTATGGCGTGAGAGTTAAAGCCCATAAGTGGACCATTGACTGTTTAACACACACAAGCCAACATGCTTGTTCTAATGACTAGCAAACTTGGATATCGGCTCCTCAGACTCATTTAAAAACTTCTGGACCGTTCTATGAACGTAAACGTTTTCCTACTTAACCCTTAATTAGCACCTGTACATTGTCTTAATCCTTTCTCTTCCCCTCTTTTCATATTCATGTTTGCTCATCAGGGGACTGCTTGAGTCTATATCGGTCTCTGGTTCCCCTGCTGCCCTTTCGTGGATTCTCATGTAATAGTAATAATAAAAATCAAGTGCGGTGTGCCTCGGGGATCAATCCTTAGCCCCTGCTCTTCCTTTTATAAATCATGATTTGCCTAATACGGATGCTGCTGAACGTTATCGGGTTTTCATATGATTATATTTTTTGCAGCAACAAAAATATAATTAATCTGAGAATACACTTTCATGTTGAATTAGATTCGGGGTTTTTATCCAGTTACTCATTATATGATAATAAGCAACCAGAGTCAAATTAATTTCACCAGAACAAGATTGCTAAGCATGTGGAATAATGCACTCCTCGATCAAGATCTTTATGCTAATTTATTATGCAAATGATCTATCTCTCCATTTCCTTTTGCTCAGCATTTGGGGAGGAGCCAGTAACGAATCTCTGAAACCCCTCGTGACCATACAGAACGATGGTAAGAGTTTATTGTGGATTACGAGCCCGCGTTCATATGGCCAAAGTTGTGAATCCTTAATGATTTAGAATCAGATGACATAATAACGTTATAAAACACTGCAAAAGCTACCCAGAGTACGTTAATATTTCTATATTAATCATAACAATCCGTATCTCGCTCGTGACCACTCTACGCTTTACCCTCGCGAGAATCCTCCTCCCAGCCCCAAAGCCCTGTCAGGTACCGAGATTTCTGCCGTATATAACGAATTCCAATTCATGTAAAAGCAAACAAACATTGCTCAGTTTTAAAACAGCGCTGAAAAAAAAGTTTTTTTACACGACATCTGCAGTGTGACTTCTATCTGATATTACAGTTTGTATATTAACATATATAACATCCTGTCATATAATTTTTTTTTTTTTATGTTCT
>NC_051407.1:32843125-32843882 GCF_015228065.2 Penaeus monodon
CAGATGAGAAGTCACACTGCAGATGTCGTGTACAAACGTTTTTTCAGCGCTGATTTAAAACTGAGCAATGTTTGTTTGCTTTTTACATGAATTGGAATGTCGTTATATACGGCAGCACCTCGGTACCTGACATGGCTTTGGGGCTGGGAGGAGGATTCTCGTCGAGGGTAAAGCGTAGAGTGGTCACGAGCGAGATACGGATTGTTGTGATTAATATAGAAATTATTAACGTACTCTGGGTAGCTGTGCAGTGATTTATATACGTTATTATGTCATCTGATTCTAAAATCATTAAGGATCTCACAACATTGGCCATATGAACGCGGGCTCGTAATCCACCAATAACTCTTACCACTCGTTTCTGTATGGTCACGAGGGGTTTCAGAGATTCGTTACTGGCTCCTCCCCAAACTGCTGAGCAAAAGGAAATGGAGAGATAGATCAGTGCATAATAAATTAGCATAAAAGATCTTGATCGAGGGAGTGCATTATTCCACATTGCTTAGCAATCTTTGTTCTGGTGAAATTAATTTGACTCTGGTTACTTATTATCATATAATGAGTAACTGGATAGAAACCCGAATCTAATTCAACATGAAAGTGTATTCATCAGATTAATTATATTTTTGTTGCTGCTAAAAAAAGTATAGTCATATGCAACCAGATAACGTTCAGCAGCATCCGTATTGGGAAAATCACTGATTTATAAAAGGAAGAGCAGGGGCTAAGGATTGATCCCTGAGGCACACCGCACTTG
>NC_051407.1:32843905-32845302 GCF_015228065.2 Penaeus monodon
GAGAATCCACGAAAGGGCAGCTTGGGGAAATCAGAGACCGATATAGACTCAAGCAGTCCCCCTGATGAGCAAACATGAATATGAAAAGAGGGAGAGAAAGGGTTAAGACAATGTACAGGTCGCATATTAAGTTTAAGTAAGGGAAACGATTACGTTCATAGAACGGTCCAGAAGCTTTAAATGAGTCTGAGGAGCCGATATCCAAGTTTGCTAGTCATTAGAACAAGCATGTTGGCTTGTGTTTTTTAAACAGTCAATGGTCCACTTATGGGATTAACTCTCACCCCCATAATGGTGCATTTTGGTCAGTAAAATAGCATGACCCACTAATCAAAAGCTTTCGACGACTCAAGAAACACCCTGCGATATTCCCCGTGTCGAAAGCATTTGTAACATAATTCTTGAAAGGTAACATCGTTTCAGTAGGTCTAAATCCATACTGGATGGGCTTAGAACATGCTTTTCATTTAAAATATCATACAATCTATTAAAAAATACTATTCATAAAGCTCACTAAGGTTAATCAATACTGATTACAGAACAAAGTTCGACGGTTCTTATTATTACCACTTTAAAAGAAGGGTAAATATTTTCATTGGCTGAGGGAATGCACCAGTCAAAAAGATACATTAAATATGTATTCAAGAAAAGGACAAGGACTTGCAGCTGACTCTTAATCAAAATCATCGGCAGACCATCATATCCAGGACCATTGTTGCGTGACTGATTTTCCAATTTGTTCTGATTTAGAGCCCGGTTGAGAAAAGAGGTAGCGGTATCTGCTGTGATAAAGAGAATCCCAGTGTTTAGAATTTTGGGGAATTATAAATTTCAGGAGAGGGAGTATTTATTAGCTGCATATTACAATTACTTATTTGATTTTACCTAACACACTGTTTATAATAGCCCGGGTTTTTCCTGCTGTCGCCATCTACATCAAATAATTTTGATTTTAGACTTGTGAATTGAGTGTGATACTCAAACTACGTATGGATTTGTATGCTTGCTTTTACGTGATGGGTTTCCTCTAATTTTTACTTTGCAGTTTGTTTCTTTCTTTTATCAAGTCTGTTAGTTCTTTTGTAATAAATTTGGCAAATGGTACTCTTTAATCTATTTTGGGCACTGAAATTTTATTGTGCAGCAAAGTTAAGCGGTTCTTTATCACAACGAAGCATTCTGTAAACGTTTGGCTTTTGTAGATCGCATCCATATCCACATTAATCCCAAATAAAAGCTTTTTCATATTGCTGTAATCGTAAATGCGAAATGTCTTTAATGTTTCTTTAATGAAGTATTTGCAGAAAATCATGAAAAACGAAAAATGTAGGGAAATGGTCTTCGATATATGAATAACAATACCAGTTCTAATATCACGTAAGTTATTCGACCAAATA
>NC_051407.1:32845512-32845863 GCF_015228065.2 Penaeus monodon
TAGAAAATAACCAGAACAGACTTTAGTTTGATCTATTCGTAATAACTCTATGTTTAGGTCAACCGTTATGTAACCAATGTTATTTCCAACTACAAATCGTAATTGAAGAAATCCTTTTTAATGTGCGGTCTCTGTAGGCCTACACCACGGGGTTTTGATAGATGGAGAGATCACTGCAGTCTAGACTGGTGCTGGCGGTGAATATAAAAAGGGCACCCTTCCCTTATCTAGGGATACATCATTAGTGCACAAATTACAGTGAGCTAGATGAAAAAGCTGTACAATATCGCACGAAATTTGGTTTTGCAGAAATCCACTATATCAAAGTTATAAGAGCATTAAAATTTCTTC
>NC_051407.1:32849500-32849762 GCF_015228065.2 Penaeus monodon
AACCTGAGAAAGTCCACAGCCGAACCATAACTTACTGGAATGTAAAAAGTGAGACAATGCCGAGTGTGACCAGTAACTGCACCATCAGGATGAGATAGACTTTGCGAATGAATGCATGGCGGATGGCTTTGTCGGAGAACGACCCCCCAAACTGTTCAGGCAGCACATCGTCCTTGGGCATCCCTGCTCCATCTTGGATAGGCATGCCTCCTCCACTGACATTATAAGCAGGCTGGGTCTGCAACAAAGAGGGGAAAAAATA
>NC_051407.1:32849786-32850124 GCF_015228065.2 Penaeus monodon
CTTGCAACCTCTCTTGACTTCATTTTAAAAACCTACTTTCTTGATAATAATTCAAATCACAAAAAGAAGAAAACATTAATAAAAACTATGAATTAAGTTTACATTGTAAATCCAAAACCAAAGTAAATAAGGTTTTCAATTTCACTTTATTTTCTTTTTCAAACTCTCATAATATAGCAATAAAAAAATGGATGACTTCTTCACCTACACAATAAACTCATTCACTACCACTGACCAAACCAGCAATTTCTTTAAGCATTCCTTACAAAATCTACAATCAAAAAACAAAACCACTTTACTAACTAAAATTCATCAAGCCATACTTAACTTTCAAGCAC
>NC_051407.1:32850273-32850369 GCF_015228065.2 Penaeus monodon
AACTTGTACACTTGTGATACGTTGTGAGGTTTTTACCCGAGAGTTACATCATTAGCTAAAGTGGAAGTGAAAAATCAACAGCGGAATTTGGTCATT
>NC_051407.1:32850819-32850896 GCF_015228065.2 Penaeus monodon
AAAGATTTGAGTCTGCTTAAGGTTTCCCTCTACCCAAAGAACATCCCTGCCTACCTAATTCTGTATGTCTTGATTCT
>NC_051407.1:32850920-32851308 GCF_015228065.2 Penaeus monodon
TAAAAAAAAAAAAGTTGGTAAAGAAACTACTAAACAATGATCCAACTATTCAAGATTTTATAAAAAACTAATTCCCTTCTAAGAAAACCTAGAGACACTATCTGTCTGAAAAGACAGGATACAAGACAGGATACCAAAGATAAAACACCAACAAGTGATCGCTGATCTTCTCACTGACTCCTGACAAAAGTGTATTACAGAGAAAGAAATCTTCTCAAACACACCAACATTACTGAACATGAGGAAATATAATATAAAACCAGACAGAAAGCACAACTTTTAATGATGTCTCTGGAATCTATACAACTCATCCTCTGTAAGTATTCCCCACTTAGAAACCAATTACAAACAGCCAACTGAACAGCAGATTGACAGCAAAGGGCATCAC
>NC_051407.1:32851367-32852883 GCF_015228065.2 Penaeus monodon
GATAATGTGCCATTGTGCCCAGTAATGGATTGTTTGGTGCAACCATCCCTTCCATTCTTGATTATAAACAATGTTTATGATAACAGATATCAAGTCACAAAGTGCTTTCTGTTTACTCTCTTATAAAATATCATATATAGTTTTATCACACTGGCAAACTCATGACTAATTTTGGAGAAAAATTACACATATTCAAGTACATAATAAAATGATCTTGTTTTCTATTTGGTATCACATCAAAATGAAAAGGATAAGTCTATAACATATACACAATTTTTCACAATCACATTTGAAAATAAACCCACAACTGCACAGAAACAAAACACACTGAAAACTGGTGTCACTTGGCAGGTCAATACCAGAGGGATAACTTATAAATGCTGAACACTGTAGTGAATATTATCTAACACTACCTTTCTGATGCAACAGGAACATATTCTCTTACTCTTGCCTTCTTTTATAATATATGTTTTGTACTGCAGATCATCTTATTTTGCTATATATACATGTTCAACTTATAAGAGGCGCATTTCAAAGTCTACTTATCATTACTTCAAAGGTTTGATTTTTATTTGTTCCTATTCTTTCCCCAATGAATATCAATTTTGGACATAAACTAGTCTTTTGTAATAACTGACATTTTCCTTCTGATTATTCTAGTCTTCTAGGAAAGACAGGATTGTATATAACTTCACATATATGATGTCAAAGGGGGATAATATGCTAATAATCTATGAGCTACATACTGATTGGTTTATAAATACTCCTACTCAGATTTCAATAACAAACAAGTCTACTGTACATTACAGTAAATAATGGACAAATAAGTAAATAGCAAAGGACAAGTAACACCCACTAAGTTTGTCATGGGTATCTCAGTTCCACGAGAATTTCTGAGATTATTTGGCACCACTTTTGTAAAGATTCCATTACAAGAAAAAGTGGGTCCTTGAAACCCGCCCACTTGCTGATGATTCCTGCCACCTTGACGGACTTGTGGTTGACAAACTCCAACGACGTACATTCCTGACTGCCATGATACAACGAAAAAGAATCCTTCAGTCCTATATCACTAAACAGTGGAAGTGTGTAGGATGAAATACAGAGAATGCATGAATGCCCACATACATTCACTCAGTTATTCACTACTCAAAAGCACTCGCTCACACACTTGCTCATACTCATACTAACAAACACAAGTACATATGAAACAAAAACTTGATTTTCCAAGTATTTGCTAAATTTCCTAAACTGCATGCACAATACCTAAAAACAATTCCAAAATATAAACTTTACATACCTCTCATCATAACACAAGATTCATGACAAACAACAGCAAAAGCCATAATCATGTTTATAAAACACCAAATTCTCAAGGTATATATGAGAATACAAACAAAATGGCAACCCATGCAACTGCTTATGTGAAAACATATTCATGTAATCAAAAATCTTTAGTTTCAATGAATGTCTACATTTTTGCACAATATGTTACTTGTTACTAGCCTCTTGTTGC
>NC_051407.1:32852960-32853407 GCF_015228065.2 Penaeus monodon
CACATGTTTTACATACTGTGCCTATACTGTACACTATCATCCTGCTATATATGTGAGAACTGGTGCAATGAAATCTCTCCCATGAAGTCATCTGTGACTGACAGGTGAAATTAAAAAGTGTGATGTGATCAATAGTGAAGGATACTTTACTCTAGTGTTGCCCACTCTCCTTGCTGCTGGGAACCTCATCCCCATATTCTGTGGCAATTGATAATCATCATTAATTTTATATTTTTATGCATCACACCTTCACTGCTAATCGAACTTCTGTCTTTCCTCCCAGCCTCATGCCTCATACAGAATAACTGCCTTTGCCCATAACACAGAAACACACTGAATCCAGCCTTTGGCTCTGAAATTACTTTAGTCTCTAATAGATGCAGCCTTCCTTGTGATTTTTGCCAATACCAAGCCAATCAGGTTACATCTTCCACCATTCTGACATGT
>NC_051407.1:32853531-32853638 GCF_015228065.2 Penaeus monodon
AGTCCTATATTAAGCCCACTATTAAGTCCTCTCAAGGGGACTATCCCAGCCAGGGCCTATCTTGTGCCAGTCACCTGATCATAAAAAGTTAACAATATTACATAACC
>NC_051407.1:32853749-32853878 GCF_015228065.2 Penaeus monodon
TTTAATGGTTTGCTGTACCATCCCGGGACATATTTTTCCAGAATTACCTAAAAAATATTATTCAATTTGATCAACTATATGCATATGCCACCATCTCAAGGCCCAATTTTTAACATTCCTTTTTTTTTT
>NC_051407.1:32853948-32854123 GCF_015228065.2 Penaeus monodon
CATTTATGTTTTTTATTTTGAAATCTAAAAATCAGGCCTCAAGGTGGCCTTCGCTCATGAAAGAAACTGCATGACAACCCAGACTGATCTGCAGCCCAGCACAAGCTACTTAAATTGAATATTCTGACAGACAACTTTTCATGTCTAAATCATCTTGTATGCAGTGAATAATAAT
>NC_051407.1:32854824-32856523 GCF_015228065.2 Penaeus monodon
CTTTCTTGGCCAAAATAAAATGGGAATCACATTTATAATTCATATTCATTCCTTAAGTCACCAAACACAATAAGGATATGTTTGACAGATGATGGTTAATGGCATGTTCATTGTTTACCCAGGTAGTATCTACTAAGATGCCATGCCGGGGGTGTCATCCCTACAGATGTGGCCCATTAAGATATACTCATTTGGCAGACCACACGGCCGCTGAAAAAGCCTGCGCACATTGGGTTAAATCTATAAGCAGTAATAACTTAAGCCATTTTCCCCATGAAGGATAGCCCCTTTACCCAGTAATAACAGGAAGGATTTTAGTAGTCATGCAAGGACTGGTGTTTATTAGTAAACACAGATCCTCTATTTTTAGTAGTATATATGTGATCTAATTCAGCAATCAGGACAAACTCACTATCACTGTCACTGCTGGTTCATCCCTAAAGGATGCATTCCCTATACTTCTGCATGCTCAGGAAGTACACCTCAAACTGTACTTACTTCCAGCAGATGCCAGAAAATTACTGTGGTGCTTTCAAGTTTCTGAGTAATTTGGTCTGTTTATTCCAAAAACATAACTAATTCTTTATGCAAATAGTGTCAGAGCTATCAGAAGGGATTGTTTAGTGAGCTGATATGGATTGTAAAATGGCATGTCCTGTAAGGGTTATGGATCTATGGCTGCTAAACAAATATCTCTTAACCCTTAATTTATCTGATGTCAGGTGATATCTAATCATGTCATAAGTCTGGATTTTGGTGGCCAAGATGGTGGTTTATAAGCTCAGCATGTAGCTGAATAATAGCTAAAGCACAGAGTGGCATTCTGTTGTCACCAAATGCTAAATGAAATTTTGCTGTTGTGATTGGGTTAAACACACGAGAAACATTCTATCAGGTTGTGTAATGTTACATTATATTTTAGATTAATTTTTTTTGTACATACTGTATAATCTCTAGTATGTATAGCGTCAAATTATCTGATAAGCATCTTCACAAAACCTTACTTTCAATATTTAGGAAAGGAAGATATTGTTAAACTTCTCACAGCAATAGTCTCTATTCTTTTTGTTCTAGCAGCCAAACAATTACAAGTTACCAGCATAAAACCACTTGGCAAGTGAACAAAGTGTCTATGCTTGATATGTTTATGACTGTACATAGCAACTCCATTTCCCATCAATAATGCAGACAAATGATCTGGAGACACTTACGTAAGGGCTGGGCTGGGCAGAGTAAGGAGGAGGTTGTGGAGGGAAGGCTGCAGCAGGCTGAGAGGGGTAGCCAGGCTGCGCAGGATATCCAGGCTGCGCAGGATATCCAGGCTGCGCAGGATATCCAGGCTGTGCAGGATAACCAGTGGGCTGAGCTGGGTATCCTCCGGGTTGTGTGGGATACCCAGGTTGAGTAGGGTAGCCAGCGGGGGCACCAGGTACTGCCCATCCAGTATTGGCAGCACCAGCTTTGTTAGGGTCTACTGGATAGGGGGCCGACATTCTGGAAGAGTAACAAAGACCATGTTATTAAGCTACAATTTATAATTGCAACCACACAACTTCATGAAAGAAAGGCCAAACAAAAAAATAAAACAAATATTTAAAATGTACCAAATATATGCATATATGAACATGTGTGATCATCATATAACATTGAATATTTTAAGGACCGTACGAAGTATGATATTAACTTCATTTACATGAAC
>NC_051407.1:32856726-32857759 GCF_015228065.2 Penaeus monodon
CGCGCGTGCGCAAATGTCCTCAGCATCAACAGGCTAATGCAAGTTTAATCCTTTGGTTGGCATGATAACTTGCAATGGTTGTGGTGGACCTAGCCACAGATGACACCACTTCATGGCATACCCTACAGCATGGGCTCATCGAATGGAGCTCTATCTCCAATAGTGGCAACTTCATTTGTTTGGTGTCACTCTTAGATACAGGAATTTTAAGTAAAATACAAGAATAAGCTATTAGATATCTAATGTTGTGCAAGTAGTACAAAATGAACAGGGTGCAAACAGAGAAACTGCTAATGCAGGCAAACAATCCACATTACTTGCCACTTGCCAATTTTTAATTTCACAATTAATGGGTTATAAAATACTACCTACAGTTTTCAAAATGTATTAGGTATTAAATCTACAAAAGAAAAAATCTCACATTCCCATCTTTCTTGTTTATTCTTTTATCTTTCTGAGTAATTCATGTAAACTTTAACCAAAATTCAAACTCTACTGTAGTTTATTTCTTAAACAAGTCATCAATTAATGTCTCATTTGTTATAAAACTTGTAATCATGATCATATTTAACACATATCAAAGAAACAGAGGAAAAAGTAATGGTCAATTCACTCTCACCCTTATCTCAGATAAGATAAATCTTAGTAATCACTCTGACAACAAATTCTCTAATCAGTTTACTCTTCCAATGTACTTCAGTCCATGCATTTACTCCAATGGCACAAATTCAGAGAAAGGGAGGGCAGCAACATTCTGCAGTGAGTATAAAATATCATTAGGAACAAGGAATTAAACACCAGACAAAGGCCCCATGCAAGGTGCAAGGTTCACTTTTGAATCATGTAATGCTGTTATCATGACCGCAGCACAAGCAGGTGATTCTATTCAACTTTCTGGGCAATCCAAGTAACTGTACTGAACTGAGAGATGATTGGATATTTGAAATATCAAAGCTTATGATCCTTTACTGAAAAATTTAAAATTTACATATCATATCGTCTAATTAATTTTGTCCTTATTCCATTTCCAAAG
>NC_051407.1:32857777-32858379 GCF_015228065.2 Penaeus monodon
CAGAAAAAAAAAATCCATCAAACAATATGTATGTTTTCTATTTTTTTCTTTTCTATAAATCATATAATATTTTTCATGTGAGGGAGTTTGTTCTGGGTAGGGGGTGAAGATTTATCTGGCTGTAAGGGGCATTGTTTGCATTTGTGTAGAAGGTACATTTGTGAGATTTTAAAATTAACTGTGGATATAATGACCTTCCTTCTATAATGGGTTATGGTAGGTTGTTCCTGACATGCATTGTGTATAAAAGGAAAGTGTGCTTGTAACGATCAATGTTGGTATGGTAAGCAATTTAGAAAGGGGGGGGGGTAAATCTGGCCCTTCTACATGAGCAAGTAATAAGTTACAGTTGAACTGCTTTCAACTGTAACTGTTGTTAAAGAAATACATACATTTCAAGGTAAAAGAGAAGGAGACATTCTACATGAATGTTTCATTGGCTGTGGGACGGATTATGAGTGCAACAGAAGAAAAGCATGTCAAACTACAAGAGCCTCTTCACTTTCTCAATTTTCTACTGCAGAAAAAAAGTAGTCAATGACTTTCCTGCACTATATAAATCTATTCACTTGATTAGCTATGGCAGGATGATTCCACAATTT
>NC_051407.1:32858470-32858688 GCF_015228065.2 Penaeus monodon
AGACCTTACTGTTTCTAGGCAGAAGCCTCACTCACAACCACTTTCTTTACAAACTTCATTATCTAGCCATGACAAAAATCATAACCACTTGTGTTGTTTGAAGGGGTGCTTCAACCACTACCTCGGCATTTCAAATGCTTTTGAGTAGATTGCACAGTTCCAGTATGGTCGAGAGCAGTCCTTACATGTGCTGTGTGTTGTGTTGCATGGAAATATTA
>NC_051407.1:32858745-32859458 GCF_015228065.2 Penaeus monodon
GATTATCTACATGTCTTTAACACCTATGTAACATTATTAGGTTTATCCTCATTAAGCACAGGGTATTAGTTTTATATTTCAAAACATTATTAAATGTCTTCCAAAAAAAAAACACCTTTTAGATGTCCAAGTATAACAGACAAGAAAGGTACCTTCAAAAGCATCCTTTTAACATTCTAATATTTTTTACACAAACCCATCAAAAGCCAGACACTGAAATGTTATTCTCAAAATGCTTTTCTATTTCTACTTCTGACTTATCCTGTTACAATAACCAAACACGAGGTATAGTCAAAGTCCACAGAATAACTGGAAAACATGAGATATAGCCAAAGTATACAGAATGCCATGATAACATGAGGTATAGTCAAAGACCACAGAATGACCAGCAAACATGAGGTACAGCCTAAGGACACAGAACACCCAGCGGCATATGGTATAGCAAAGGTCACAGAATGACAGGCAAATATGAGGAATAGCCAAAGTCCATAGAATGGGTGTTAAACAAGTGGTTTAGCCAAAGTCAACATATACCAAACCATCAAGTTATCAACTCCTAACTAAGACTTCACATTGACTTTTAACATTTGGAAAATCTTAGGTTCTTACATATATTCCCTCCCATGAGCAAGAACCTTTTCTAATTTTTAAACTAAGCTTTAAGCATCTTTTGTTTTCTGTAAAATAAACACTTCATTGTGACAGGATTTATC